>NC_079203.1:304409-603880 GCF_026745355.1 Beta vulgaris subsp. vulgaris
TGTAGTGAAAGAGCATCCTCGGTATTCTTGGGCCATGAGACTATTGTAGCATTCATCTATATTTACCTTCCCTGTTTCCAGTTGGAAAATACTTCGCGACATATAGTTCACTTCTCTTGCTTATAGTTTGATAGTTGTACATCTCAGTTTCACTTTGGACATGCTCTAAATAGGTATGGTCTTTTGTTTTTTGCATTAGGGATGTGGTTTGGTTTTCATCCAAACCACTGCCATGCAACTTTCTGTACATCTCGCTTTTACATAGTGAAACAAATAATTCTTGGTTATGAAGGTTATATTTTCATCCCCCACTTCCTTTTCGATGAGTTGCATATTTAGATTATGAATCGACTCTTATCGCGTTTTTATTAGTGTGTCACATTTTTTTGTTGTAATAGTTGTTTCACTTGTCTTTTTAGTCATATTTAATTATAATGTACTTGTTCATCAAACCTGTGGACTCGGTTATATATGCTATTCAAATTTAGGTTCCTTCGATTCCAAATTCTCTTTCCTCCCTCAAGGCCATACCACCAACCATCATTACCTAGTTGGCTTGTAGATTTTCCTACTCGTGTTTGACTTCTTAATCTCCAAATCTCGAGCCTTAATGGTTGAGCTATTCAACTGTGTAAATCCCTAATTTTCAAGGTATGATTGATTTGCAATGGTTATGGAGAAACCGGCGTTGGTTGGTGGTGTTGGTGATGGAGTTGGGAATTTAGGGTTATGAAGTTGATTCATCATTAAGATGTATTTCGTTTGCACGTCAAAAGAAAGTTGTATATACTCCCTTCTAACTAGGTAAATGCAACAAATCTACTTAGCACTATTCATATATCAACTTTGCATTTATCTTCTAATGTATGAAAAGAGGATGTTCATGTTTTTAGATCTATTTCTATGCATATTTTTTTGCAAATCAACTCTTAAACCTTACTATGTACTGACTCTTGGGATTTATGAGGAGGGGTTGGGGCGTATGACTTGTAATGGGTCTCTGAGCGGGGCATTGTGTGAGATCAGTTTAAAGAATTTTTTCTTACTTAGGTAAAAAAAAGAGTACCGACTAAGTTAATTGCAACTCTTTAATTTTGAGAAGGGTGTGAAGTCAATATGATCATATTTTCCTGTTTATTTTGCAATAACGGTCTCTCTTTTATTTCTACCAAAAAAAAGTAGACCTCAATATTATATAGAAAATTCATGAATGATTTAGTTTTTTTGACATGTGACTTGGATATTAATTCGTTTTATTTATTTATTAATTTTTGAGTTGGATATTGATTCCGTGCTGCAGTTTCTTTCTTTCGTACTATGAAACGATCATTTGGCAATTGCCAATTGGCATCATGTGGGTAACATGCAGTACCTTATTCATGTTGTCTTGTTACTTTAGTACTTGTGTCTTTTTAATATTTAAGTATTTAATACTTTTGATTGTTTTAGTTTTTTATGCATGTCTTTGTCAAAGATAAGATGTTGCTTATCTTCTAAGAGTAGTTGTTTAGATTTGTCCCCTACTCTTTTTTTTTTATATATTTTTATTTTAAGAATCTATTTTTATGAAAAAAAACTATAAACTTTAATCAGACTTCGCTTCTTGTGATTGTTGCGATTAGTTTTATGTCTCAGCTAGGTAGGTAGTGTAAAATTACTAATTAGAAGTCCATTATTTAATTTAGTTTGTAATTGCTATTTAATTTTAAATTAATATCTTTCTTTTATAATTTATGTTGGTCAAATAATTTTCTATAAAGAGACTTGTGCAGTTTAATGATTTGTTAATTAAAAATTATCAAAGTCGAATCATTAAGAAATAAGAAGTCTATAAAAAGATAAAATTTGGGTTATGGCAATTATACAATCATGCTGCTGGACCAACGCAAGAAGAATATGGTTATCGAGTGTTGAGTCTTGCATTTCACATGTTGGTTTGTTTGATGGTTCTTGAGCTTATCCCTTTAGCTGGCGTGATTTTGATATGGCAACTGGTAGAGCATACTTTCTAAATATTGTGGACGCTGGACTATTTTCTTATGTAGTCCCCGAGTTTTTTTTTACTTACTAGTCCTATATGTACGCAATGCGTGCGAAAACAAACAAAAGGTCAATTGCATAATAATATATACAAAAAGTTCATAAAATTCATTGTAAATATTTTGTTAATTTAGAGTATAATGGTAAAAGATGGAGAATTTGTATTTTATATTTAAGGGTATAAATGGGTTTACTATTTTTGGTGTTTTCCTTCTGTTCTCTTATATAATAGAGATTCTACTTCGACTTTTGCACCATATTTAATCTTATCTTGGATTTATCTGAGACATGTCTGGATAAGCATCACCGTTTGAAATAGATAAGTAGTACTGCTTTGAGTTTGCTTCAGCACTTGAACACTGCATTTTTGTAGCTTTATTTGATTGAGAGTTTTGACTTGACATAGAAGGATATGTTTCCTTTGCTGGTGATCCTCGAAGTGATGCTGTACATGGATTTTGACATTTTCTATTTTTTTTTATTGATATAAGAAATTATTTCCTCCATTTGTTTTTGTAAGACCTACGATATTCAAGAACGAACTTTTATTGCTATTTTTTTTTTGAGGGAACTCTTATTGCTAATTACTGTCAAGCTATCTAGTTAACCTATTCTAATCATATTTTTTTTTACTAATATATAAACGAAAAAATTACCTGTTTGGTTTGTTTTTATAAGACGTACGCGATAGTCAAGAACGATTTTAACTACTCTTTTCGCTCCTTATAAGTCCTGATTCTGTTTTTGCATAGCTATGAAGACAAGTAGAATCTTGGTTTAATTAGATAAATAAATTTCTTTTGATCAAATAAAATGACCGATGAATACTTATTTAAATTTAATTAACCAATGAGGACAATTTGTCATTAATAGCGGTGCATTGGAAATAAAAGATCTCACTTTATCATAAAATTGAATAGTGGGTGCATTGGGAGAGAAAATAATGAGGATATCTTGGAAATAAATGTATTTTCATGAGGGTATAATGTGAAAATTCTATGATTAAAAATTGAAACTGAATTTATATTTTGAGACATTTTATAAGATAACAACATTTTCCTTTATAAAAAGGATGTAGAGAGTAGTAATTGCTCTCATTTAAAGTACTATAAGTAAAGATCTAATAGTTGAGTATATCTCGTACTCCTACGAGGTACTGATTAATTGTATCTAGAAAAGTTAGAATATAATCCACTTGTTAGATGGCTCATTACTTAGTTGACATTGATAATTAATGCAACTTCCTTTGAAACGCCGTTTCTTTTTCCTTCATTTAGTATTTTTCGATTACGCATTTCATCACGAAGATGATGTAAATTACTCAACAACTAACAACCATCTTGGCTGTACATTTGTGATTTGTCGTCTTTGCTTCCTTTTTTCTTATCAAAAATCAATTAAAAATTAATATAAATCTTGAGAGAGATTAAGGGCCTGTTCTCCCCAGCTTATTTTCAGTTCAGTTCAGTTCAGTTCAGTTCAGTTCAGTTCAATTCAGTTCAGTTCAGTTCAATTCAGTTCAGTTCAGTTCAATTCAGTTCAGATCAGTTCAGTTCAGACCAGTTCAGTTCAGTTCAGTTCAGTTCAGCTCTTGACAATACTTTTACTCTCACATATCACTATTCATTTCAGTTCAGTTCAATTCAGTTCAGTTCAGTTCAGTTCAGATCAGTTCAGTTCAGATCAGTTCAATTCAGTTCAGTTCAATTCAGTTCAGTTCAATTCAGTTCAGTTCAGTTCAATTCAGTTCAGTTCAGTTCAGTTCAGTTCAGCTGTTTTATGCCGAAGAGAACAGGCCCTAAATTAAATTTTATACTCTTGACGAAATTTATAAACTTCTACTCCCTCCATCCCAAAATATAGTTTCCATTTTTCTTTTTTCACGGTAATTTATGCAAGTAGGGATAGTAAATATTTTTTGTTTATCTAAATAAATGTTGTATGGGAAAAGATGAGTTTATAAGAGAGAATGGAGAATAATTGGTGAAAGAGCATTAATTCTAACATTTTGGTTGAATAAACAAAGGAAAAAACAAAATTCAAGAAGCATATAATGATGGGACACCATTTTTCTAGACAAATTACGGAAAAATGTGGAACTAAATATGAAATTAGGAACTATATTTTGGGACACCCAAAATGGAAATGAGAACTATATTTTGGGACGAAGGAAGTATTTGTTTTGGGACGATATTTAACAATTCTCCTGACGAAGTTGCCAGCTCCCTCGTACTTGTAGTCGTACAAAATTATCTAATACAAAAAAATTGGTGCTTTTGTTTTACTACAAGGGAAAGTCATCATATGCAAAACTCCTTATCAAAAATCAAATACTCCTAAAACTTCTTCCATTCTTTTTTGTTGGCTGTTATTCGTTTACTTGTTCAACTAATTCTTTGCACATTATTGTTATGTTCAAATCTTTCATACTTGTGTGCTTGTGTTTTCTCTGTAACTCATATGATCAATAATTCAAAACAAGCATGGAATCCACAAGGCAGAAGCAAGTAAGGTAAAATCTTCTATCCTAATTTATCCAATTCAAATCAACATACACTTCTATTGATTAGTTCTTCCTAAAACTAAAAACAACTAACAATCTATGTAGCACGGAAACCTCTATCCTAACAACTGTTTCCGGGCTAATGAAGCTCGATAATGGGTGAAACCTGTGATTTCACAGTATCTGTTTCAGAAATGGCAACCATTTTGATGCGACATAGCTAATAATAATATAATAATAATCCATTCTTTGTTTCTTTTGTTGAACAGCTTCTATGCAAATGAAAATGAGAGCTATAGTAGTTACACATACTGGGGAAGAAATGACTCTTTCCCATCATCTGAAAAATCATCAAATAATACAGCCTCTCCTGCATACAAACAGACCATTCCTTTACTAAACAGTAACAGTAACAGTAACGACAATAGTCATGTTGGTTTCGGGTTTGGAAGCGGCATGAGCAAACTAGGGGAACCTTTCAAGCTCCCAACATTCAGAGTTTTGTCAGGAAATGGTGATAATGGAACCAAACAAGGTGAAGAACCATGGTGGAAGAGGACTTTGGACCCCTCAAGTGAGGTGGTTTTAATGTGGAATCGTATTTTTCTAGTGGCTTGTTTCGTTGCACTCTTTGTTGATCCCTTATTCTTTTATCTGCCTCAAATAGAGACTGATCATAGTGGTGATGAATCCAGCCTGTGTATGTCAAGGAATATGCCGTTGGGTGTTGTTCTCACCTTCTTCCGTACATTGGCTGATGCCTTCTATGCCTTACACGTTCTTGTAAGGTTCCGAACAGCTTTTGTAGCGCCGAGTTCTCGGGTGTTTGGAATAGGAGAACTTGTTAGGGATAGGAAGCAAATTGCTTGGAGGTATATTAAAACCGGCTTCTTCTTTGATCTCATCGCAGCATTGCCTCTTCCCCAGGTAGCAGCTATTCTTCTTGCTTTACAATTACTAGATATTTAGTCCTTTTTTTAATAAAATACTGGCTTAGGAGTTGTTTCTTTAGAATTTAGATGGAATTCTATTATATTTTATATACCCGCCTGCGTGTACCTAATAGTAGGTACGTTCATTCTCAGGCTATCTTCATTTGCTCGTTTGGGAGAGAGCATGCTCTAAACGAGCAAGAAAATAGGGATGAATGTGAAAATTTACTTTCTAAGTATAAGTGGTTCTATGTGGAAGGCTATGACTCTGTGGTAGACAGGGGTTCGATTTTTGCCTTGCAGCCTTGCAGGAAGTTGTTTGGTCTTTTATAGTATTAGATTCTTGGTTTGATTGGCAGTTTTTCTAAGGTATGGGATATGTAAAGGATGGTAGTGAGGCATATATGAAACATTAACCATTTAACTCCATTGGTACTGAATTGGCACTAGTAGGGATTTACTGAACAATAGTACTGTTATTATCACAGTGTTGATACCGCCCTTTCTTCCAAACTTTTGCAGGTGAAGGTTAGCACAAGAAATATATTGGGTGGTAGTTGTTATAACGAAACATGTATCACTAGATATCTAAACGTTAGAAACATGAGTCAATGAGGGAATCTTTGTAACTTCACTTGATGTAAGACCCAAAGCTCTCTTATTTCATATCTACATATCTATACATTTCCAGTCAGAAAATTAAATATCTCGAGACAATCAATTGGTATGAATATGGTATCATCAAGTTGCAATAACTCAATCTATGAACCATTACCATAGAATGACAACTCAAGATATCAGTATTAGGAGTATAAACCAGTCTGTAGGTGTTAACTCAATGAACTTTCTTCCTGTTGGTCTCTTGTGAATCTGAATTTCATTCGTAAACCAAACAAAAGATCGCTGCTACAAACTAAACATCCTTGATTCACAACTGAGCAACATTATCCACTGTTTTCTTCTTCATTACCTTAGCTTTCATCACGAATTCACGATTACATCCACTTTATTATCTTTCTGTAATTTCTGTCCACTTTTAAGTTAATTAGACATTGAGATATTATTACTATATTTTTTTATTTTTATATGGCAAGATCTTATTATTGCTTGATGAAACTAATTTAGTTGCAAATATTCCTTGCAGATTGTGATATGGTTTATTATTCCGGCAATAAAGCTCTCTAAGTCAAGAAGCACCTATAATGCACTTCAATTAATTGTTTTCATCCAATATTTCCCAAGGTTGTATCAGATTTTTACTCTCAGTTCTGAGATTATCAAAGCTGCAGGAGTTGTCACCAAGACAGCTTGGGCAGGAGCTGCTTATAATCTGCTCTTGTACATTTTAGCTAGTCATGTAAGGATTAAATTATCCCGTCCTCTTCAATTGATCATACACTTCGTCTTCTATACAATGCAACATTTGACTTTTCTAAGCCATAATGTGAGAACTTTTATCGGCTTCTTTGATTTTTCAACTAATATATTCTAAAGAATATCATCATGTATGATGTTCAATTCAATTTTTATTTTTCAAGGTATAAACTTTTATGCTCCCTTTTCATCAACCTATGGCTATAGATAATATGCTGCTGGTCTGGAGGACTGTGTATAGTCAAATGTTGCAGGTAATTAAAGAACGGATGAAGTATATCTTGGTACCTTGATATACTTATTATAATTCAGCTTCTATCAATCCTGTAGATTTTAGGTGCAGCTTGGTATCTAATGTCTGTGGAAAGGTACGCCTCATGTTGGAAATCGGCCTGCAGAAATGAAGATTCCCCCATCATTTGCCGTCTTAGATACTTGGATTGCAGTACTATAAATGATGATGATCGTACGATTTGGGGAAATAGCACCCAAGTGTTTTCTATGTGTAGTCCTGATGACTCAAATGATACTTTCGACTATGGGATATTTGAAAATGTTCTGCTAAAAGGTGTGGTCTCGGATAGATTCATGATCAAGTACTTATATTGTTTGTGGTGGGGGTTGCAACAGTTGAGGTACTTACAACTCCATGTTGTTAGATAATAAAAGTATATATTATGCTTTATAACACCTCAGATTCCAATTTGACATGAAGATGGTTATTTTTAATTTGCAGTTCGTTTGGTCAGGAACTTGAAACAAGCACATTTGTCTTGGAAACTATATTTTGCATTGTCATTGCCATAATGGGTCTGATTTTGTTTGCCTTATTAATCGGTAACATGGAGGTAGGGAACTGCTTCCCTGCAATATTGAACATTTAATTTGTGTGTATCGTACGTGGTTGAGGCTTCCATTGCTTATACTTTGGAAATATGACAATTTTAACTTGTAGACCTATATGCAATCTCTTACTTTGAGGCTTGAGGAATGGAGGCTTAAGAAGCGCGACACTGAGGAATGGATGAAACATCGCCAGCTCCCTCCACACTTGCGAGAAAGAGTGAGGCGGTTTGTTCAGTACAAGTGGCTGACAACTCGAGGAGTCGATGAAGAAACAATACTCTCTTCCTTGCCAATTGATCTACGGCGTGATATCCAAAGTCATCTTTGCTTGGATCTTGTTCGACGTGTAAGCTCTTTTGCATCTCTTAAGGGTACCTCTCAATTGAGATTATAGGAAGCTGCAAACTAAACGAACATATAGTTTTCAACTGAGTTGATAGCATCAGTAGGACTGACATGAGGTCATTACTATGTATTAGTAATAATAAATATCTACTTTATATTACAGGAAGTTATCAGTTTTAGGTCTTGCAATTCTAAAAGTTGTAGGCTAGTAGTAATTGTTAACCATGGATATACTAAGTCATGTTCTATGATTTTGAAATCTGACAGCAGGAAAAATGAGTCGCATACTGAAAAAGCAGCTCTCTTGATGTGCAGGTACCGTTTTTTGCTCAAATGGATAATCAACTACTGGATGCCATATGTGAGCGACTGAGATCTTCACTCAGTACTGCAGGCACTTTCATTGTCCGAGAGGGTGATCCAGTTACAGAAATGCTGTTTATAATAAGGGGGAAACTAGACAGCTCGACCACAAATGGAGGACGATCAGGGTTTTTCAACTCCATCATATTAAAACCAGGGGACTTCTGTGGCGAAGAGCTTCTTGCATGGGCTCTTCTTCCAAATTCTGCTAGCTTTCCATCCTCAACAAGGACAGTCAAAGCAGTAGAGGAAGTAGAAGCTTTTTCATTAGAAGCAGAAGACCTCAAATTCGTGGCGAATCAGTTTAGACGTATGCATAGTAAAAAACTTCAACACACCTTCCGTTATTACTCTCTCCAGTGGCGATCATGGGGTGCCTGCTTTATTCAAGCAGCTTGGAGAAGGTATGAGAAGAGAAAGATGGAAGAAAGGCTAAGCTCAACATCAGAGTCACACTTCAAAGATGCTGAGTATCGAAATCAGGAAGAAAGTTCTAATGATAAGAACAAGGAAACTGCAACATCATCTCAGATTAACCAACAGCTTGGAGGAGTCAGTATGTTGGCGAAAAGATGTGCAGGAAATGATCATATTGAGTTGCAGAAGATGGTGAAGCCTCAAGATCCTTATTTCTTTGCTAATGCTTGAATTCCGAACAGTATACTCAGAGTTATGGATCATAGATTTTGTATTCTAGATTCCTTACTGTGAAAAAATGTGTAGATTTTGAATTCTTAATCATATCCCTCCTTTTTTGGGTGATATCTAACTTGACTAAATGTAACACTAATTAATATACATTAGGGAGTAATCTTCCTGAAAGAAAATAAGGAATCATACTTATATTTACTGTCCGTAATTCCTATATATATTTGATGTTTAACTTTGTGCTGGAGGTATTATAAAAATTAAGCATCACTATATAGATATAAGATTCATTGATGTTATCCTAATTATTCTTCATGAGTTCTAGCTTTTAGACTTTAGTAAGCAAGAATTCATCTTAAGACTTCAAATCCAGCTCAAAAATATAATGTTGGAACATAGCCACATTGTGAGAGGCCCTTCTGCTCTTTTTGCCTCCTGAAAACAACACATCTCATGTGGAAATGCTCTAAGAATGAAGATAGATGTTAGATGATATTGGACCGTAGGTCTATATCTACAGGAAAGGTCCATTAGGTTAAATTTATTAGGTTAAATTTATGTTATGTTCTATATATAGGTAATGTAAATCAATGGGGGTACAATAATACAACATCTCTTCTCTCTATATTTGACAATAGAGATGTCTAATTTTCTACAATCTCTTACATAAACTTGGGTGTATGTATCTAGACATAGGTATAAGTTACAACCTAGGTAAAATTATGTTCGAACAACTAGATTTAAAGCATGTATGTTTTAGAAGGTACATGAGACATCTAAAGCTAAGCAGTGAACATGTGACCATTTCTCCCATCTTTGCTGCCTTTCGTCAGACCTTGAATTATTCGTATATTTGTTTTTTTTTTTATTCATATGAGTCACGAAGGCAGTACAATGTACAAAGAAGGGGAGGGGGATTCGAACCCGTGATTTATCGTTCAGAGCACCTCAATCTGAATGACTAGGCCAAGACATCCTTGGTAATTTATTATATTTGTTTGCTGCTAACATTTTATAATGTTGAAGACAAAGACAATATTAAGTTGCACTTTGTAATACAGTACAACTAAATGATGCAATAAAAATAATATACAATAATACAAATATTTAATAAAATAATAGACAATAATAAAAGTATAATACTATATCATCATTGCGGGTACTTTAATTAAAATTCTAATAGTAACATAATTAGCTAACAGTGATATGAATAACAAAATAATGGACAGTAGTACAAATGTTTATTGAACATTGACTATTTGGACCTTATTAGACCTAATTGAAACTTATTGCACTTGATTAGAACTTATTAGACTTGATTGGAATTTATTGCACCTGATTGGAACTTATTGAACCTTATTAGACCTGATTGGAACTTATTGTCCTGATTGGACCTGATCGCAACTTATATGAACTTATCTAAACTTATTGGATTTGAAACTTAATTTTTAAGTTGAAGAGAACGTACCCTTAATCATTTTTTTAAAGGGTTCACTTCTACTTATATATAAGTCACCTACTTAGGAAAAATAGTTTCCCCCAACTCACAATAATATAATTATTGTGAACATATCTCATGTAAGAATATGTGAATAATTTATGATTATATAAGTAAGTGAAAGTATTGGGTCAGACCGTCTGACCCAGTACTTACTGTCAGACGGGCTGAGCCCAATACTCAAATGGCTTAGTAAGAGAATGTAGATTTGATCAATTAGGGAGGAGATTCAGCATCGGAGTCAATCTCAGCCGTCGGATCTCCGGCGATATCGATGGAATTTGAGAAGCCGAAGCTACAACCGGAGATTCGATCACCAGTACCAGAAACTCCTCCTCCTTCTTCTGTTACTGGTGCTGTAACTGTAAACTCACCTTCAATGGAGTCGGTGAAATCGCCATGGAAGTTCAACCGAGAAGCTCCGAGACTCTCGCTTGATAGCAGAGCAATTACTGACGCTAAAGGCGGACTTCGACCGCGAGAGATCCGAATCAACATCGTTTCTACCTCTGGCGCAACCGCTGACGACGGAAGAGACAATCAGCGACAGTCTCCGAGCGTTATAGTATGTGGAAGTATCCTTTTGATGGCATGGTGACTATGATCCAAAGGGAATGAGGGTTGTTTAATAATGAAGAAGAAGGAGAAAGTGAGAGAAAGCAGAGGTTAGTGTTTTGTTTTCAGTTGGACTTTGTTTTCTTTCAGTTGGACTTTGTTTTTTTTTTTTCAGTTGGACTACCTGAAAAAAAATGAAGACTACCTGAAAAAGAATGAAGACTACCTGAAAAAAAATGAAGACTACCTGAAAAAGAATAAAGACCAACTGAAACTCAAAGTAAGTCTAACTGAAGTACAAAAACCAACTGAAAAAAAAAGAAGACTAACTGAAAACAAAATGAAGACTACCTGAAAAAAAATGAAGACTACCTGAAAAAAATTAAGACTACCTGAAAAAAAAATTAAGACTAACTGAAAAAAAATTGGAACCACCTGAAAGTCGTCCGACCAAAGATTATGGTCGGACGAGTTCGACACAATACGTTCAATTATATAGGACAAAAAGTATATTGTAAATAAAGGATAGTTAAACTTAGAGGGGAAGAAAACTCTGAAGTTTTAAATTAGTATGAATAGATTAGTAAATGTTGTACAATAACTGACAAAAGTTGTACTGGTACTAATGATATACATATATTGTCTAAAAAGGTACTAATGTTGAACAGAGAGTAGCTCATGTTCTTAATATGAGCAAGATTTTGTTCCTCTCAGATTGGAATCAGGTATAGCTCCGCTAACATTTGCTAGTGGTATATTGGGTAGGAAAAGAGTAAATTTTAGGTGAATTTGTGCTTTATTAAAAAACTACTAGAATTTTTTGCACGCGATGCGTGCTTGAATTTTTTTCGAAACAGAAACTCGATTTTTCTTCGGCATAAGAGTCAAAATTTGAACATTTTAGAAAAAATTGATATATCATTGAAAATTTCAGAAAATGTCATTGCGAACATAATAATATTATGGAAATGCACGAATATTGTTAATCTAATCATGACCTATTAAGTTATTAGCGTTTTAAATTTATTTAAGTTTTTTCCCTCTTTTGTTTGGAGCTTCTCTTCTGAGTTATAAAAAATTTATTAGATCGTAGTATTGTGTAGTTATAAGCCCATAATCGAATCCGCACAACCTGTATGATATATGGCACGAAATATATTTTTTCTTGACTGTGGCTGTGGGAACTGGATATGGTAACATCTTTTTGAGGGAAAAAAAAGGAGGAATACAGTTTGCCAAATATAGGCAGCTCTTAAATTTAGTAAAGTCAAAAAATACAAATACTATTTTGTAATTTAGAAAGAGAAGGGGGGCAAAATTGACATTTCAAAAGAGGACACCATTGCTCCCCCCTTCCCTTATATAATAGAGATTATTTAACTAAGAATTTCAAGTAAAGATAAAATATAAGTCAATTTAGTTCGTAAAATCACACATATTGTCTTGTATAGGAGTAAAAAAAAAAGGATTGTAATTAGTGTAAACAACTTTAATGAGAGTTTATATGGAAGAAAAATCCACTTATTACCAAATTAGAATTATTTGATCCTTCAATCAAACGTATGTAAATCGGATTTATCTTTTTAGATTGCACTTATAATTTTATCTTATGTTTACACCTCATTAGAATTGATCAACACCTAAAAGTACATTTTAAAAAGTAAATAGAATTTACCACTCTATCCTCATATTCATTTTTACTTCCTCTATCTTTTTTTAGTTGATACATTTGCTTTTTTACGGTTTACAAGATACAACTTAATTGAAACACTAATATTTTGAATTACATATATAAAAAAATTATAAAAACTATATACGTGGAAAATACAAATTGAGACTAATCAAACAAGATTCAACATTGCATATGTATATAAACTCAAAGATAGTCAAAGTTATCATGTGAAAAATACTCATGATCAAAATATAGCAAGAAAAGAGAGTATCACACTACCTTTTTATTACAGCATCAAATTCGATGTGAATATTTATGCTCAAAAAAGACAGTATTAAATCTAGTTTAATACTCTACTAGTTGATATTAACAGTATTAATCTATTGTATTAGTCAATCATAGCATATTGGTTCTCACGTCCTCTACCAGTGGTTCCCCACCACCCTTCAACAAGCTTCAGCAACCAACCAAGAACAAATAACAACCATCTTAGCTGTTTCTTTTGTCATCTTTCTTTTCCTTTTTTATTTTTCTTTATTTCTTTCTTGACCAATTCCAGCTTCTTCCTAGCTGCTTGTTGTATTCATACAAAAACTTGGTGTTCTTTTGTTTTCTTGAGAAAAGTCAACTTATTCAAAGTATCCAAATCAAAATTCTTCTAAACTTAAATCCATTTTCATCTCTTTTCTTTTGGCTTTTTTCTGCCAAAAAATCTCTTCCCAGATGAAGGAAAATCTGTTACTTACTCTGTTATTATTATTAGAGTATTAACTTCTTCTGTTTGTTGTTCTGAGTTTCCATGAACTTGATCCATATAATCAAATCAAATCAAACAAACAAACATGGAACCCAAAAAGCTTAAGCAAGTAAGGTAATTAAAAGTTCTACCTCATTCATTTCTGTTGATTACTTTGTAATTTAAGTATTCCTACTAAACAGTTCAAGTAATAATGATCCATTATGTTTAATTTGGCAGTTTCTATGAAAACAGAAATCAGACATTCAATCATAATTATACATCAACAGAAAAAGCATCAAATACAAACAAACAAAGCAGTCCATTACTAATTAGCAATAGCAATGGTGTGGGTTTTGGAAGTGGCATCAACAGACTAGGGGAAGCTTTAAAGTTGCCAACTTTAAATTTGAGAGTATTCTCAAGAAATGGTGGGAAACATGAAGAAGAAGAAAAATGGTGGAAGAGAACCTTAGATCCTTCAAGTGAGGTGGTGTTAAAATGGAACCGTATATTTCTAGTTGCTTGTTTAATTGCACTCTTTGTTGATCCTTTATTCTTTTATCTCCCTCAAGTAGACAACATAAATAATTCCTTTTGTATGTCAAGGAATGTACCATTGGGTGCTGTTGTTACCTTCTTTCGTACACTAGCCGATATCTTCTATTTCTTACATGTGCTTGTAAGGTTTCGTACAGCTTTCGTGGCACCTAGTTCTCGGGTTTTTGGAAGAGGTGAACTTGTTAGGGATAGGAAACAGATTGCTAGGAGGTATATCAAATCGGGTTTCTTCATTGATCTTATTGCTGCATTGCCTCTTCCTCAGGTATATAACTGCTTTTTGTCTGTTTAGTACTTTATTAGTTTATATCAAGTAAAGGCTAAATGGAGAACGCGTTCTCTAGTGAGCACTCTGAGCAGAGAGGAGGAATTTGGTGTGGTGGGTGTGGTGTGGTGCCCTCCTCAGATGTTCGCTGAAGAACAGTTCTCTAAATAGCAGAGTTTTGTCATACTCTGGTTACTTTCTGACAATGATTGAATTGAATTGAATTGAATTTTTGGTTGGAGTATTGATTGATGTCAATATAATGTATGCTATGGAGATTAATATTTTGTGTCTATAATTGTTCAAGTTGATTATCTTTGATTAGAAAGAATGTTTACTTGAAGATGAGGAGACTTAATTGGAATTCTTTGGTTGCAGATTGTGATATGGTTTATTATACCAGCAATTAAGCTCTCTAATGCAAGAAGCACCTATAACGCGCTTCAGTTAATTGTTTTCATCCAATATATTCCAAGGTTATATCTCATCTTCCCCTTGAGTACAGAGATAATCAAAGCTGCTGGAGTTGTTACGAAAACAGCTTGGGCTGGAGCTGCCTATAATCTGCTTCTGTACATGTTAGCTAGTCATGTAAGGATTACATTATTTGATCCTATATACTTCCTCCGTTACATAATAAGTGAAACACTTCTCTAAAAAAGCTCTCACATAAAAGAGAGAAGTGTTTCACTTATTATGGAACGGAGGAAGTATCTTAGTACCTTTAATTAAAAATAGTGAATGTCTTATTTGGATGCTTGTGTAATGATTCAGCTTCTTTCTTTCTTTCAATCCTGTAGATTTTAGGGGCGGCTTGGTATCTACTGTCTGTCCAAAGATTTTCTTCTTGTTGGAATTCAACCTGCAGAAGTGAAGTTTCCCCTATCACATGCCATCTCAGATTCTTGGATTGTAGTACTAAAGATGATGCAGATCGTATCATTTGGGCAAATAGCACCAAACTGTTCTCGTCGTGTGATCCTAACAACCCAGATACTACTTTCGAATATGGTATTTTTCTAAGCGCAATGTCAAAAGATGTGTTCTCTGAGAATTTCATTGACAAGTACTTCTATTGTTTGTGGTGGGGATTACAACAGTTGAGGTAATTTCCTAGCTCAAGAAAGTTTTCCTAAACATGAAAAAGACACCCAAAGCATTCATCTCTATGTGATATTATTGATGATGTCTTATTGTCATATATTTGCAGTTCCTATGGTCAGAATTTAGAAACAAGCACATTCGTCTGGGAAAGCTCATTTTGCATTCTCATTTCTATAGTGGGTCTGGTTCTGTTTGCTCTCTTAATCGGTAACATGCAGGTAAATAACTTTGCCTTACTGATAGATGATACTTAAGAATGTTTATGCTAGATCAAGATCAACAACTTCATCTAGCTATTTACTGAACTAAGAGACACTCTGATAGAGTATGTGGCTTAAGGCTTCTGTTGCTTATGCTCTGAATGTTGCAACTTAAAACTTGTAGACCTATCTGCAATCAATCACTTCAAGGCTTGAAGAATGGAGGCTTAGGAGGCGCGACACTGAGGAGTGGATGAAACATCGCCAGCTCCCTCCACACTTGCGAGAAAGAGTGAGACGGTTTGTTCAGTACAAATGGCTGGCAACCCGAGGAGTCAATGAGGAAGCAATCCTCACTTCCTTGCCATTGGATCTACGCCGTGATATCCAGAGTCATCTTTGCTTGGATCTTGTTCGACGAGTAAGTTCTTTCTTATCTCTCACTTGTATGCAACATATTTTCACTTGAATCTAGATTTTTTTAGGTTGTAAGAGATTGCAGAGCAACATATTGGACCTGATTGTACATGATTAACCTTCATTTCACCTTATGCTTACACCTGATTGGCCCTGATCAGATATGATTATCCCTGGAACTTCTTTTATAAAAGCTGTAGAAGATGCACCCATACTAGTCAATAGTCATGTTAATAGTGAAAGATGACAACTGAAAATATTTGTCACATACTGAAAAAGCAGTTCTGTGATGTGCAGGTCCCTTTTTTCGCTCAAATGGATAATCAACTACTGGATGCCATATGTGAGAGGCTGAGATCTTCGCTAAATACAGCAGGCACATTCATTGTTCGAGAGGGCGATCCAGTTACAGAAATGCTCTTTATAATAAGAGGGAAACTAGACAGCTCAACCACAAATGGAGGACGGTCAGGTTTTTTCAATTCAATCATATTAAGACCAGGAGACTTCTGTGGTGAAGAGCTTCTTGCTTGGGCTTTACTTCCAAATGCTGCTAGTTTTCCATCTTCCACAAGAACAGTGAGAGCACAAGAGGAAGTAGAAGCTTTTTCATTACAAGCTGAGGACCTCAGATTTGTAGCAAACCAGTTTAGGCGTTTGCATAGTAAAAAGCTACAGCATACTTTCCGGTACTATTCTCATCATTGGCGAACATGGGGAGCCTGCTTTATTCAAGCTGGTTGGAGACGATTTAAGAAAAGAAAGATGTCACAAAGTCTGAGCTCAAGAGAGTCGTTCTCTAGTTCTTTTACTGAGTCGACTTCATTTTCCCATTATGAAAATGTTGATCAAAACAGCAATAATGGTGGAACTGGAGAAGCTTCATCTCAGGCTATCCAACAGCTCGGAGTCACTCTTTTGGCGAAAAGATTTGCAGGAAATGCTCGAAAAGGTGCCCAAAGGGGTAGGGATATTGAGTTGCCTAAGATGATGAAGCCTCAAGATCCTGACTTCTTCGCTGAACCTGAACCTTGAATACTAATCATCAGATAAGGAAAAAAAAAAACATAGGTTACTGCGCCTTACTGTGCAAAATGTGTAGAATTGTTTACTTTTACCCCTCTTTTTTTGGGTGATATGTTACCTGATTAGTTGTACATTTATATTGGCTTGTGCAGATTGTAAACCAAATTTGTGATTTTGACAGAAACTTTTAGGAAGTAATCTTAATTGAAGGAAACATACTGCTATTTGACAACCTTATGTACAAAATAACATCCTGATGTATCTATAATGACTTTAGTTGAAGGGTTTAAGAGTGATATGAAATAGTTTTATAGGAGCAGATAACACTTAGCTGATAATCTATGTAGGTGTGATTGAAGATAAAAAAATAAATTTGATTCATGCATCCGAACCAATCGTATAGGATTAAAGATTTAACATTGTTTGTATTCTGAAGTCTGAACTGTCACATTCACAAACCTTTTCTATTTGCAGTCTGATTTTGTAAATCTTTTGATGCCGGGTATCTGGATGCATTATTAACATGTCTGCTGTTAGGATCATCCCAAATCAAGAACCATTAGCATTATGCTGTCTTTAATCTTCACATGTTCTTTTTTTTTTTATTCCGTAAATACTATTCAAGAATTCAATTCATTCAAGAATGCTGGAAAATGATTGATCTTTGCCATTCATTCAAGTTGTCAAACATGGAGGCTTATCCAAATCTCTCTGTTTCCACTTAAGAACACGTATACGAGTATGATTTTTATATCTTTTTCTGAGTAATGAGTATAACAGATATGTCTCCACTTCTGAGGTTCATATGAAGAAGTATACATCAATGAAAGTAATAATGGACGCCATGACTTGCTTACGCCCAAGTCCCAACAGTTTACACCCAAAAAATAGAATGAGAATGAAAGATAGCAGAAAAAGAATAAGCTGTGAATCCGATCATTTTAGATGTGCCTCAACATCAGGAGTTGTCTTAGGTAGCTTCTTCTTCTTCTCGTGGTACTTGGCATAAGAATACCAGACACCTCCCGCAGTGTTGATTACCAGTCCTGTCACATTCAGAGCATGCACTTCTACTCCTCCCAGCAAGACAAATCCAAGGGTCTGAACAGCCGAGAAAGAAGTTAATTGCTAACGTTAACTTATTTATAATGACAAAGCCAAGAGTTACGCATACCGTGGATCCAACACCTTTCAAAACTCCGACAATAGTTGTTGTTAAAGCAGAGTTGACTATCGTACACAAGAACATGGTGAAGTTGAGAGCAATGCCCATGATTAGAGAAGCAGCAAGGATCATCAAAAATGATAGAGATGAGCTCTGTCATTCAAAATAAATAAAAATGATATTATATGAATAATCGCTGACTATCTTATAGATAATAAAATCATGTATACAAATAACATTACCCAAAAACACAGGAATGTATACCATACATTCAACATAGGAAGGAGCATAACTCATGATTGCATAATAGGGACTCACGGATTGTGCAGCAGTTCACAAGATATTAAAAGAGTTCTTGCTACCAACAGACCCAATCAGGCTATTTGGAGAGCTGTTCTCCGCCAAACATGTAAAGGCATTTTGGTCAATCCATATGGTATGTATCACACATCTTCTTTTCCGTTTGGTGGAGCACAAGTCTCCATTCAGACATTTTGCTATAGTTATGATGCAACCCCCCCCCCCTCCCAAAAAAAAAAATATTCCCCAAATTCACATTTACTGTCTGAAGTTCAAAAGAGCACTCACTTCACTGGCATCATGATACTGAACGGAATATTAATGGATAATCTACCCACTAGAGATAGAGATTATTGATTAGTGGAGTCCAACTCAAAAGTGTGTTTGATTTTTAATTATCCATTTCTAGTGGGTAGCTTACCCAGTGGGTAGATCTATCTATCTCCATACTGAACTTGCTCTTGAAGAACAAAGTGAACTTCTAACACAAGGACTAGAAAGATCCTTACCTTGGCAAATAACAAAGATAACGAATCAGGAACCTCCCTCGTTCCTACAATCAGTAAAAGAAGAGCTGGGAGTGACAAGAAACTATTATAGAACATTATCTCCACGGATGAGAGCCCATCCTCTGCACCAGACTTCTCGACCAACACTAGATACATTGTCTGCATCCAGAATCAGTACTCTATTATCCCAAAAACAAAAACAAAAAATCATAAAATATAGCTTTTGTATCTTGAATCTTGACTATAGAAGCAGTACAGATAATGTTCAAGACATATGGTCAAGAAGCAGTACAGAAAATGTTCAAGATAAAAGGCATATGCAAAATACATCTATCAATAGCATTCAGTAAACCGTTACCTGAAAAAAGACAGAAGTCAATGCCATAGTGTAACCAAAAAAGTCAAAGGAGAAATCTCCGAGTGCTGCAATAATTACCCCAGCAGCTGTAAGCATCACTGAAAGGCTCACCTGAACCACAGCATAAGTAGAATAGCAATTAACACACGTAACTGTATACTTGTGTATGTCTTTCCATGTAATCAGATGCAAACAAGTTCTAAAAAAATCACTAACATATAATAATAATGTCTAGCAGTTTATATTAGTGCTGAGCAATGAAGATGCATGTGATTCCTCATCCACTGTGACTATGAAAAGGAAAACAGAAGAAGATATAGACGTAATTAACAACAAACTGCACAAAAGATTTTGATCAATCTTTATCTAGGAACAAAAAATGGTTAGTGCAAACCTGTCTTGAAGGTCTTTTCTTCCCTGAAAAGAATCCAGCCACCAGAACAGCAAGCGGTGTAAGTCGTTTGATCGCAATATACATGGGAATGTTAACTCCTTTCAAGCTTGCTAAGGCAAAGGCTACATTGGCATTGTAGAAAAGCGACACCCAAAGAAGCTTCTTAGCAGTATCCATGTTCAAAGCCTTGGCCCTCGTGTACCCCATCACACGACCAATGTGAATAAGCAAAGCAGTTGCCAATTGCTAAAATAAACATAAAAACCAGCTCTCAACTCAATGACATAGAGCAATGCAAAAATCTGCTACAAATACCATGCTATGTTTAGAAATCAAATGTTTCCTGAGTAATTTCTATGAAATACCTGGACTGTGAGGAGAGTCATCGAGTATGAGTATTCCATGAGGATTGCCTTGTTGATGAAGACCATAGCCATCGAAGAAACTCCATAAGACAAGGCAGCAAATAAACTGTTGGCAGTGCACATCAATCAGCCAATATTATAACTCTCAAGAAGTGGCAACAAATATTCAGACAATATTTCAATTTGCTACAGTAATGTGGGATCCTTTATCTGAAAAAAGTAGCAAACCTTCACACTCTCAAGTCTCACCTAAGAATCCAATACTACACTACACAATCAAATCAACAGGTGGTATTTGTGTCCACTGGCCCACACCATTTGGTTTACACACTCCCTCAGTGTTATTTGAAACACTCATATTTCAATCTACAAAATTTACACACTTGAGTAGCGTACTCTGATTCACTCACTAGATCACTAAAAATGCAAAGAACACATAACCCAAATTATTTGATTTTTTTTTTGACAAATGATAGATGGCCATTAGAACCAATTAATTCCACATCTGTCGTGGATGGAATATAACTTTGTTGGTTAAGTTTTGCGAGGAAGGTACCGAAGACCCGTTATCGAATTATGTCTACATCATTGCCTTAAGCAGCTCTCTATACACCCAAAAAAAATCCCACATTTGCCATTGTCTCATTTCTCACACAAAAAGCCTGCTCTAACTTTCTGACAATATGCTGTGGACTGACAGCAGCTTTTACCATCCTATGACACAATCTACATGATCATCCACCTCACTTTATTTTCTTTTACTTATTTTGGTAGTAATTGCTGATTGGTGTCCTCAAACTGGAGGGACCCCACCCTAACACTAAACTGTGATGGAAGACAATTTAATGAGATTGTATTTTTGCAAAGTTGGTACAGGGGTTACTACATTTCATTTCATCACATGCAATAGGAGTAAATAAGTTGATCATAATGCAACATATTTGGTAAAACAATCCAAACTACATTGCCATTTTCCATATCATCACAAATTTAATAAACTTTCTGGAACCGAAAGATCGGTAATTTGATATAAATTTCGATTGTCCTTATTTAACACACTTCATTAGTGATCTACAGATAAAAAAACTCATCAAACAACACCCATAAATCAATCATTCCAAGAACAAGTCTCACTGAGATAAGAAAAAAAAAACCCAGAAATCAACAATGCAAAATACTTGAAGAAAAAAAAAATTGTATACGAACCTCACATATTGAGTGGCCTCCAAATCAGGAAGACCATCCATTGTAAATGGTATATTACCAAATCAAGCTTTCTTATAAGAGTAATCTGCCTAAGAAGTAGTATAAAGAAAGCAACTCAATCCCAACATGCAACTTTGCAGATTTATAAAAACCCAGAATTTGATTTACATGATTGGATAAAAACTTTACAGATTGAATAAAATCCAGATGCTAATTTACATGATTAAATAGAAACTTGAAGAATCAATGAATAAACCCAGAAGTCTAATTTACATGATTAGGTATAAGTTTGAAGATTAATTGAAAGAACCCAGAAGTCCAATTTACATGATTGGATAGAAGTTTGAAGATCAACTGATTAAAGAGAGAAGATAATTTACATGTTTTTGACAAAATTGGGAGATTAAATAGAGAGCAGAGGTTGATTTACATGAACGCTATTAGAAGTGTTGGATAGGAAAGGATAGAAAAGAGAGGAGAAACTGTACTAAAGAGTGTTAAGATTCGGAGAAAGTTGGTGAAATTTTGAGGGGGACAAAATAAATTATAGAATAACCAAAGAAATGCAGTAAAGTAGTCAGATGTATAAATAAAAATTGGGGTTCCAGATCTCTAGAAAAGCAGAGTAATTGCGTTGATTCGTTTGGAAGTTTCTCGCACAGCTTGCTTTCAACATTAACAGATCCGGGACACACCACTCACCACCCACCAGTTGGTTTTTCTTGTGAGCTACTCAATTTTCACTCGCTCAAATTTGGTTTACAGCATTGTAGCATTTAAAAAGTCGTGAATACAGGACGTCTTCAGATCGGGTAATATTTTTGGATAATTTTTGGATGGTTGGAACTTTTATATTGACTTAATGGTTTCTGTTTTTCAGACTATCAATGGTTTCTGTTTTCCAGACTATCATATGGGATTGACGTGAGTGGTTAAAGGTCTCTCGCTCTTTAATCAAGGTCTCGGGTTCGAATCTTAGGTATGGAAAAAACCCAGTTGGGAGGGATACTATCCTTTGAGTTACCCATGTAAGCTCGAGGTATGGAAAATTTGTATTATAGGCTTATAGCTAGAGGTGGCATGGGCCGGGCCTGTTCACGGGCTCGGGCCCATGAGTGGCGGGCCGTGTCGAGCTGGGCTTTAAAATTTTAAAAATTTGTTCACGGGTCGGCCCATGTTTTATGTTGTATTTTTGACAGTTTTAGGGTAAAAAAACAAAGGAAGCGTTCGGCCCACAGGTTCGTGCCGGTGCAGGCCGGAAATAAAATTTCTTGATCGTGACAGACCCGCGACCCACGTAGCGGACAACGGGCCGGGCCGGTCCTCGAGCGGGCTTGTGCCCGCCTAGCCCATTCCCACCTCTAATTATAGCCTTCAAATTTACGTGACTTTGGACACTTTCAGGGAATATGATGATTTTTATCTGGGACATTCAAGGGTTTCGGGATGCTTTGGGATGACACTGTGCTTGGTTTTTTTTTTTTTTTTTTTTTTGACACTGTGCTTGGTTGAACTCTTTTAAATTGACATAAAATGCCTTCTATAACTTATTTTGTACCTTTCCAATTCAACTCAAAAGCCACCAAACTCTCGTTCTTTGTCATTTATATAATATCGAGTAGTCTCAAATGGTCCGAGAAGAATTCATAGGGTTTATTGGACGAGCCCTAAGAATGACTAACATGTATTATAGCCTTCAGAGGCCTTATGGGCTGTCGAGAGTCGAGACCGTGTACACTGTCTTAGCACGCCATCTACATGTTGTTTTGTATATTTATAGTTCAATATCGAAATAGCTCGAAAGTCACTATATGCGCGTTCTTAGTCATGAATATTATTCCCGTGATGCATTTCATGGGCTCTATTGCTCGAACCCTCGAGACAACATGAAAGTATGCACCATTACCTTCACTTTTATTTATTATAGGACTATCTTACACAATAGATTTCAAAATATCAATAAACTTGAAAAGAAGCAATATTTCAAAAAAAAAAAATTGGGTATAGGGATGACTGGAATTAGTTAGAGTTAGGTCCCGTTAACTTAATTATTTTTAATTACACAATATGCTCAGTATTCTTCACGTCTTTTATCAACGTGCATGTGTAAGATACCAATATTTAATTTGCGACTAATCAAGTTTATTCAGAGATGTGATTATATATAATCAAGTACTACGTCTATAAAATTAAGGTGAAATTAGGACGGATCAGACACAATCAAATCAGGCAAATCTACTTGGAAATAATTCAGGCAAGGAACCCACTTCTTTCCTTGTTTGGCAACTACCTCCGGCCCGGTTCTCCCCTACGGGCCACACACTCACCTACTGGTCACACTTTAGCACTTGGATTGACCTCCAGATTTTATCGGACAATCCACGTTTCATTTCTCCCTCTTCCCCAAAACTAAAAAACGTGCCTATCTTTCATCGCCAAACAGAAAAATTAGTGCGTTTGAAACTGGAAATTCTGATCTCACGTAATAATTAGTTTTAGTTTCTCCAATCAAACAAACCTCTTTAATTTTTGATTCTTAATTTCTAATTCAAGTAACCTTTGATCTTGGGGCCATAGGTGGTTCATCTCTCCTATGGCCTCCGATTCTGACTCCGCCTACGATTCCGCCGCTGATCAAAACCCTAATTCTCTTCCCGACACTCCGATCAACCACCAATTCAACTCCGCCATTGATGATCACTTAAGCTCACTCACATTGACTCCCCTCAACGACGCCGTGTCCGACCTTGCACCATCGCAATCCTCGAACAACGTCTTAGATGCGAATTCATTAGCCGATCAAATTGAAGCGATTGATCGGAACTCATCGCCGGAATTCGAGGTCTCAACGGTAGAGACGACGCTGGAGGTTGCTGTTAGTAGTGAAGTCGTGGTGGTGGTGGAGGAGAGAGAAAATAATTTGGAGAGAGAAAGTAATTTGGAGAGTGATGGAGGTGTGGTGGTGTGGAGGGAGGTGGAAGGGGATGCGGTTGCAAGCCCTAGTAGCAGTGGTTATGCAGGGGAGAGAGGTAGTAGTAGTGCTAGCAGTGCATCTGGTATTGAGGAGATTGAAGAGCATCAAGTGAGAGTTAGAGATCGGAGTTTGGTCAATGGTATAGCTGACTCTCAACCGGCATGGATTCCGGGCAAGCGACACGAAAATGAGGTCTGCCTTATGGTTTCAATTGCTTCATTTCAATGTTCAGTACTTTCACTTTAGTGTAATTATTCCATTTTAATTGGTGAAAACAGTACTCTTTCCGTTCCAGAATACTCGTGTTTTAATGGTTATACTTGTAGATTATGGAGCTGTTAGTTATTTGTATCGATAATTTGATATTCATAATTGTTAACGACTATTGATTTGGTAGTTCAAATCGAAAAGTGATAGTGTATTGAGTTTTTAAGTAACAGATAGTATGGTATAAGATTAAGTCAGTTTAGTATCAAATACGGGAAGAAATGTATGAATTGCGTTCGCTAATGTTTTGACTTAGTAAATTCATTCATATCATTCTCTTGTATGAATTTTTTTGATTAGCACCTTGCTGTTTGAATATGCAGGATGATGCCTCTATTTCGTGGAGGAAAAGGAAAAAGCATTTCTTTATTCTAAGTCACTCTGGGAAGCCTATATATTCCAGGTTTATCTTCTGCCTATAAGTTGTGAATACTAACTACTAACTACTGCTAAGTTTGAACATGGCAAGCGTTTCTAGAAATCAGGATGAATTTGCTTCTTTAAAATGATTTCTGCTGCCTTGTAATAGGTATGGCGACGAACACAAGCTTGCTGGATTTTCAGCAACATTGCAAGCTATAATTTCTTTTGTTGAGAATGGGTATGTCACTGGAGTGAGTTGGCAAGATCTTGTTTTTCGAGCATGCAAGCTGTTTAGTTCTCGTTTGCTACGTTTTTCTTCACCTTAAAAAAGGCTATTCTTTCTATTTCCTCAGGGGTGATCGCGTTAAGTTGGTTCGAGCAGGAAAGCATCAGGTTAGTGCCCCATTAAGCTTATGTTCTCATCCACTTAGCTGTCTTCGCTGTCATATTGTTCTTCAACCCCTCAATGGAAACTACAATTTTAAGTGACATTGATTTTTCAAAGTCATAAATTTACTTTGTGGTTCTTAATACTTGTGTTATAGGTCCCTTTCCAACTTCTTTTTTCCAATGCTAACTTGCTAAGTTTTGCTAGCTGCTTTGACACTTGCTATTTTTGCTATCGGAACTTCCTATTTTTGCTACACTTCACCATTTCACTTTACCTTTCCTTCTTTTAGTTTTGGTCCATTTTAAAATGACTATACTAGTTGCTTAGTCTCTTTGTGCATTTAAATGCACGATTCTGCAAATACCTATCACTATTTCTCATTTTGAATTATTCCTACTATGCATGATTTGTCGACTAGAAACATTAAGGATTTAAGGTGACATGGAGAGAGTAGATTGCTAACTTTAGGAACAGAGCAAGCCCCTCTTTCCACTTGGTGCAAATTAATGCTACTATGCACTATTATGCTCACTATTAGATTAAACTAATTGATCATTTTCACGTAAAGAATAAGGTCTCTTTCCACTTGGTGCAAACTAATGCTAATATGTACTTATTATGCTCACTGTTAGATTATATCTTATTAATCATTTTCGCGTGAAGAACAAGGCCTCTTTCCACTGGGCTCATGCTAAGGCTCACCTACTCACCTCTTATATGCTTGTCACCTTTTGAAAGTATGTTCTTGCATATCAACTAATATGAATTTTCAGAACAGATCTGTAATGCTAGATGTATGGAAGAGGCTTACTTCTCTTTAGATGGTTCAGGGCCCAGGGGCCATATAATGCTTATTCAGTTGTGTCTTTCGGTATTTCTCCTTTTGTTCTTTCTCACTTCATGTTTGGTATAGTGAAGAGGCTGGAGAAGGTTATGAGAGATTTCTGTTTGCTACGGGGTGGAGGAAGAGAGAAGAGATCACCTTATAAGATGGGACCCTGGGAGTGTATGTAATCCCAAAGACTGTTGTTTGGAAGCTTGTGCTCAAGAACATCTCCTTGATGGGACAGTGTCTTTGGTGGGTCCTGCAAATTACAGGTTTTTGATTGACATAGATTGATTAGAATCGTATTTGGTTTTTAGAGAAATGGGTGGGATGCGCTGGTGGAAGCTCTTACCTCCTGCACATCAGACTGAGTCACTGCACTTTCTTCCTTTGTGGAAGTTTAGTGAATGTGCATCAATTCTTTGCCATTTTTTAAGTGCTTTAGTTGGAGAGCAATGATGGGATTTTTGGCATTGGGTAGTAGTGAAGTTCTTTGTGGGACAGTGAGAAATTGTGGTTTAACATCTTGCTAGGATCATGCTAATGGGCCATTTGTTGATATGGGGTTATTAGATGTAATTTCTGAGTACTGACTAGACTCTATATATGTCTCCGTAGTCCATTTTTTGTGGACCTGTGGTCTGCCCTGCTTGTACCCTTTACTTTCATTATTAAGCTTTTCTCATCTAAGAAGTAAGAGATCTGTTAGAAGCTTACTGCTTATATAACCGTGAAGGTTGTTGCTTCTTACTCAAACATATTTGCCGCAGTGTGAACTATATGTGATGTGTTTTTTTTTGATTGGTTTTTAACTTCTGATTGAAGTATTGCCTAAAGCACTGGTTTTGACAATCAATTAGTTTGTTTTATGCAAATATATGCATAGGTAACCGGTGTTTGTTATCAGCTACGAAGTGAAACACTTGGATGAATAATGAGTATGTGTCAGCTTTTTGAGTCTGTTACAGACATGAAATGATTTTGTTTGGTAAGGTGTAATAAAATTATACAAATAGTGTTCCATTTTGAGGAACAAGCCTTCTCTTTCTAATGCACATGTTCTGGAACTTTCTGAGTCATCATATATGTAGAGTTGCAACTTTGGCCCGTACAAGAACTTTCGACCTGTTCACAAAGTGGAATTATTATGATAATATACAAACATGACATAACTTGAATAGAATTGGAACTAAAATTGTCATACAGAGTTTTGCATGTTCCATGTTAATTTTTAGACATTAAATGCTTACCAACAAACAGCATCAACGACAATAAAAAAAAGACACTACATGCAGTGGTGGATCTTGGATATTACTGATGGTGGGTGATTAACTTACCACCTTCGAGGCTTCCACCTTCCACTGACCACATACCAATAGCCAATATACAAACAAAAAATATAATTAATACTTCCTCCATTTCAAGATAGATGACATGTTTTGACTTTTGCACTATTCACACACTCTCCTTTGACCGTGTTTTGTGATCCTTATTAAGGAGAAATTTAATCATGTGGGATCTTATTGGATTCGTCTCGATATATACTTTCATAATACCAACTTTTTACAGTTTTTACATAAAGGAAATTAGAGATATTAATAGTCAGAGTTATGTGTTGCAAGCATGCCCGGAGAAGTGTGTCAAGTATTTTGAAACAGAGGAAGTACCTCATAAGAAGTCTCATTTTAGAAGTATATATCCACATACATTACAATGTTCTCGATGACTTTTCATATTTTGATATCTATCAACAAACTTTAGAACCTGCATTTTAGATTTTTGATCTCCACCAAATTAATCTTATCTCATCTATCTCTCTCCCTCTTCCATGGGTTCAAGTCATCAAGAAAAAGATTAAAATACTTCCATTACTTCCTCTTTCTATTCTTTCCAACTCCGGTGTTTTTGTAAGCTTCCCCTTTGCACTTGGGTTGAAAAATTGCAGCCAAAGAAGGCAGGATCATCATCTCTTAAGATTGCAATCTCCACAGGCTTGCATTTCGGAGAGATGCTGCATGAGTGACCCACCTAGTTACTTTAGAATTTATTTCATTTTATATTACAAAAAACCGAGCTTCATTTTTTTACATAATAATGGTGGCGAGAGTGACACCACCATGACGAAGCCTCTCTCCGCCACTGACTACATGCTGTCATGAACTGCCAACTGTCTTATGGTTTTTTCCATAAGTTCTGTTTAAGAGTTTTGCATGGGTCAATTGCTTGATAGGGTTTACCATGAATATATGGTGGCAAGGTCGCAAGGACTGAAATACTACTTGTCCCTGAAAATGATTGAGGGTCTTTGGCATTAAATCAGAGAATCGGATTAGGAAGAGGAAGATTTTTCGTTTTTATAAGTAATGAGAACTTTCCTGTCCTAGGAACGAAATAGTTCAAGTGTTTGTTAAGAATTATTTAAGGCACAATCAAACAGTTTTGTGCTTGCCATAAAGTTCTTGATAACGGGGGTGTTTGGGAGAGAGAGTTTTGGAGAGAGTTTAGAGGTTTGGAGAGAGTTTAGAGTTTTGACCAATAAAAACTCTAAATTGGGTGTTTGGTGAGAGAGAGGATTAAAGAGAGTTTTGTACCGAAAACTCTGATCAAAACTCTCTTTTGAAAAAGCTGGGTAGAGGAGCTTTTTCATGAGAGTTTTGGAGAGAGAAAAAACAAATGACTATTTGGTCCATATAATTAATACTAAAATTTGTTTTAAAAAAAAACATATGTCCATAAATGTCATTTTACATGCTCTAAAAGTACAAAACTCTAAACAATCAGCTAAGTGTTACCAAACACCTTTACACAATAATTATTTAAATCAGCAGTCAAATCCTCTGAACAAAAAAGTAATCATCTAACCACAAACTCTAAACTCTAACCTCTAAACTCTAAACTCTAATTACCAAACAGGGCCAACATCTGCCATGAAGTGGTTATCTGCTTTTTGTTAGTTATTAATATAGAACAAATAAGTTAGCTGATAGTGATTGTTACGGGTGCTAACAAATTGAACCGGGCTTGATCATGGGGTTTCTCAGCTAGGCTTCTGATACCTGCATTTTATCTTGAGCCGACTCTTAGTTTTTTTTTTATCTTAATTTTCAAGTTCAACTTACCTTAAAACTGATCTTGAACTTGGAAGATTATGACCAAGTATATAATGTACTATTTTTATGCTATAATATCTTCATACTTAAGTTTGGTTATTTCTTTCAAGCTTCTCACTTGTATGGTGCAAAGTTTGGCTCTTAATTTCAATTTTGATTTTTTTGATAGGTAAAACAAAATTGTTTTAAAAATTGTTTTGAGACTATTTACGAGCTTTTTGGAGAGTCGAGTCCGGAGCATGTTAGGCTCGGCTCTCAAAACTTTTGACCGAGCTCGAAATTTTCACGAGCCATTTCTAGTCATTACAGTGTAAAGAAAATTAACCTTGGATTGAATTTGAAGCTCTATTCTATTAGAAACTGCCTCCTTTCTTTTCACTTAACTTTTGCCATCTTCAAATATATTCCTTGACTACAATAAATTTTCCACATATGATTATAATTTGTTTTTTTGAAAATATAATTATACCAAATTTATAATAAAAAATAATCGATTTTTCATGTTGTGAATCTATATACTTTTCTTAATAAATTGGTAACAGTTTATTAAGTTTGATCAAAGGCAACATCTGCTCAAGGAACACAGGAAGTAGGAGGTAAATCACTGTTATGATTAAGGTTTAGGTTTCATATTAGATGGATATGTATGAACATAGGGTCATATTACGATTCCATTATCATAGTTTTTGGTCAAGGAGGATGTTTATCTTGCAGAAATTATGATTGTACTATCAAGGCATAGATTAACATGTCTTGGATCAATATAACTGCTAAATTTTAATAGCCAGACCAGACGTCTATGGTGTAGATGTGTTGCTGCTTGAGGTCATAATTTATCCTCTTGTACCTGGGGGGCGTGGAAAGGCAGTGCTGGTTTATGACATGTTTTACCTCTTATTACATCATTTATCATGCGTCAAATTTTCATGCAGCTAAATATCCCATTATCTTCTACTTTGTTTTCAGGTGGTCTTTCTTGTGAAAGGACCTATATATTTGGTCTGTATAAGCTGTACAGAGGAGCCTTATGAGTCTCTAAGGGGACAGCTGGAGCTTCTCTATGGTCAGGTAGCTTCCCTTTTCTCTTGGTCTTTTCTCTGTGTGTCACCGTTCAATGTATTCAATTCTAATTTTGTGTCTTGTTGACATTTTGTGTACAGATGATCCTTATTTTGACGAAGTCTGTGAATAGATGTTTTGAGAAGAACTCGAAGTTTGATATGACACCATTGCTTGGGGGAACAGATGCTGTTTTCTCATCTCTCATCCATTCGTTCAGTTGGTTTGTTTTGCTCATCCCTGTTATCCTGATACTCCTCTCAGAGCCTTGGACTTTGAGAAGTTAATTCCATACTTTACTTTTTGTGTGTGTGTGTCTCGTGTTGTTTCTTTCTTTGCAAATGTTACTTTGTGTGCATTTTGTGCCGCCTCTTATTTTATGGCTGGTTTGCCTGTTTTATTACGCAACTAATTGGAGAGATTGTAGACAGTGAGTCTGATGCTCATGTACTTGAAGCATCAGTAAAATATGTGCTCAACAATTTTCATTTTTGCTTAAATATTTCAGTTGATCCTTTTGAGGATTTTTGTATAGTTGGAGCCAAGTGTTGCACGTGGAGCAGCATTTATAATTTCTTGATTTAGTTGAAAAATAAGATATAGTACATGATCATATTGTGGCAGTCCATCTATACATGGGTGACAACTTCCTGATGTCTTCTTGATGTGATTCTTATAAAATCATCTAAAATTTACCTGTTCTGAAAGTAGTGTGTTAATTTATATTGCTATAAACCTTATTTGTGCCATGAAGTTGGAATATTGTTAGAAGAGATAAATATGCAAAATGAAGTTTTGATGTGTTGGTGGCTTGGTGCTGCTAATAAGTGAACTTTCTTGACATAATTGTTTTAGTGCTAAGGAAGTATTGATTGGTGGCAATGTAATTTTACAATATCCATTGGGGATTGGCAGAGCTAACTCTTTCGTTTATCTATAACTAGGAACCCAGCTACTTTTCTTCATGCCTATACGTGCCTACCTCTTGCTTATCCAACAAGGCAAGCTGCAGGTGCCATATTGCAAGATGTTGCTGATTCAGGGGTCTTATTTGCGATATTGATGTGTAAACACAAGGTTCTGTTTGTATCATATGATGCTTCCCTTTTTTCTCAGAGTTCACTCCAGATACTTAGTGTTTGATGCTGCAGGTTGTTAGCCTTGTTGGAGCACACAAGACTTCTCTTCATCCAAATGATATGCTGCTATTGTCAAATTTTGTTATGTCATCAGAGTCATTTAGGTAAGTTTGATAGCATTTTCTATTTCTTTTACATTGGTGTGGATTCCTTTTCCAGTTATTACTTAATCGAGTCTTTCATATGTGAAACTCTCTTGTTGTGGAATGTGCGGTATATATGGTGCTGAGTTTTTGGAAACTAGGTTGTCATAGAGTTGAAATCTTTTTCCTTGTGCCAACGTTTAGTATAAAGTGGTCCAGTAGTATTTTTTATATCTATGATTCTTCAGAATGCTGTGATGCATTCAGTTAAGGACGCGGAGCATAATTTACTGTTCTAGTGTTAAGGATGCCAGCTTCATTATTTTAGTTTTTGTTCTGCAGTGATTTTTGGTGCTTGTACTGTGAGGAACTTTGGCATTTGCCATAACAACAATCTTGTTCTTAGCGAAATGATTCCCCTATTATCTTGCTGGAGGCCGTATTCTAGGGAGTCTAGATGTTTGCAATCATGTCCCCAAGCAGTTGAGATTTTAGACTATCAGAGCTTTAGAATAACGACATTTGTTCAATTTATGATTTACTATATTTAAGTAATACTGTAGTCACATTGTCAACTATGGAAGTTCTTTATCCACATCTCTACACAAATGTGGGGATTGCCCAATATGCTAATAGTTAGAACATTATCTTGCTCTGTTTGAATGTTAGCTCCTATCTTCCTCTTGACTTGTGATATTTCGTGATATACAGTTGGTCTTGGCTGATCAATTCTCATCTTTAGATTCACTTTTTTAATGCTTTATTTGCCTTTTGGTTATGAAGGTTACCATGTTAGTCCTAATATGGAACCTGGGCTAGGTAGTACTCCCTTTGTCTCCAAATAGACTTTCCATTTCCCCATTTCACATTTGCCAATGCACGTTTTGTATCATTAATATCATTAATTACATGTTAGTAAAAATTATAAGAGTTTGATTTTCGTTATGTACTCAATGAGATGAATCAAAGAAGACTCCACATGACTCTTTTTTCTTATATATTGGATAATATTTGGAAGATTTTCTTTACTTATGAGTAGTTCTAAAATTAGAAATGGGAAGTATATTGGGGAAGGAGAAGTATCCCCCAAGCCCCCAACTACGGAGCAAGGTTGACTTGGCATAGTTCATAAATCACGCACCAAATTCACTCAGCATTGGGTATGACATATGATATCCCACAAATTTGGTTAGGAGGATGGAAAATTCTAATTAGCTGTGGCTAGTGTGTTGACACGAACAATATTTTATCTCTCATATGAAGTTTCTTTTCCTTGCTTCCGATACAATTCTAGAGTTTTATTTTGCACATTATTTTTGGACCAGGCTTCTCACTGACCTTTCTGTAAGTCACTTTCACTCCCTTTGGCCTTTCATGGTCAACTTTTACGCTTCACAATCTACTTGAGTCATATACCTTTCTGACCATCTTATACCCAAGACGATAGCTAGGTCGTCTAAGCTAAATTCAATCAATATAGAAGGGAGATCTATTTTTGGGTTCTCATACTATAAGCAGTAATCATTATTAGTACTAACCACTTGCTACTAGACTAATCATTGTAATAATAATGCTACTATTTAACAATCCATAAAGGTGACAAACAGTTTTCTCTTGCTCCTTCATTAGTGCAGGATTTTAGAACCATCCATGCACATAATTAGCTATAATCAAATTTGTGAAGTCATAATTCTCATGAGGTAACTTATGGCAGCACATAATAATTTAGCGAATATCTTATAATCCAACACGTATGAAAATAATTCATCACATATGGCATCACATAATTCACTTAGAGAATTATGTGACGTCGTTACTTACCTTATGAGAATCGTGACTTACAGATTTTATTATGGCTAATTATGTGCATGGATATGCTTTCATAAAGTAGTCAGACCAAATTGTTTGCAATTTCAAGCAGTCAATACTCGACTATGCTAACTTTTTAGTAGGTCAAGGTCACGAAGGACTTTGTTACCTTGGAGGCTTGGACCAACTATCCTTGCCTTCTCTCATAGAAAAATCTCTCTTTCTTTTAGATTTTATTTTTATTTTTGAGAGGATCTCTTTCTTCTAGGTTACGTCTTAAACTATAGTGATGAGACTCCATACTCGAGCATAGTAGTGAGGGGGTCTAGTTAGCTACTATTCTCCATTTACAAAAGATTTTGTTATTTAGAGCGTAAGTGGAGGAAGAATGAGGCCTAGAAGATTGAAGTTTTTCAGGTTCTACCTAACTATGTGTCACAAGAATCTACTCAAAGCTTAACAATATCCGATGCTTGGTATCCACCTACCATTGCCAAAGTATACTCCTTTAACGAAGTCTAATATGAAGAGGTGGAAAGGAATAAAGAGGAAAAAATATGGTACGAGAAATGAAAAACCAAACTTTGGATGATGACGAAGATTCTTCTGACCCAAATAATGACCCAGGTTAAGACATGGATACATATATTCCGATGATGATTAGCTTGTTTGCTGGCAGTTAACATCATATTATGTGGTAATTATTGCATTATCTTTATGGATTATTAAGGAGCAGCATTGCTTATAGTGATACAGCTATCTGAATAATTTGCTTATGGCATGCATGAGAACCCATGAATAAGTTCGTCTTTGGACTTGACTATTTTTAGCTTAGATCACCTAGACATTGTCTTGGGTGTGGATTGGTTGGGAAGGTATATGGCCAAATAGATTGTGAAGCCCAAAAAGTGACCTTGAAAGTCCCAAAGGAGTGAAAGTGACTCACACAAAGGTCAGCGAGAAGCCTGGTCAAAAGATGATCTCTTCGATGCAACTCCAGAATCGTATGAAAAGGTCCCCTAATGGTCTGAAGGGTGAGCGAAAATTAGGAAACTCTAGGGTACAGAGTGAAGAAATACAGCATATATTGTTTGTAGCTACTTGCTGGTATGTCATATTACTCATATATGGACTACCGGCTCCAATGCTTTGTGTATGTCTCTTTTCTCCAACCTTCTATCTCTTCTATGCTTCACTGAGTGTCACTATCTTGCCGAAATGTGTATATGTGCTATTTTGCTGTCACACAATCACAACGGGGGAAGCCATTGATTGGCTATTATCTCTTAAGTTAGTAGTCATCACAATATAAAAGAATTCTGTTTATTCAACTGCAATCAAAAGTTGAAAACTGCTTGATGCGGGTATACCAATTTATGGTTTTCTCAATTATTTGCAACGACTCATATACCGTGTGCTTCTCTCTCCCTTCGCAGATGTTCACTTAAATTGCCAAACATTTCGTTTTCGATTAAGCTTGAGTTTGCTTATGTAACATTGTTCCCATGCTTCTTATATGCATATTTAAAAATTTTCATGCACCTTCTTTTGCTTTTTTAACTCAATACCTCTTTTCACGCTGTTTATATGCAGGACGTCTGAATCTTTCTCTCCAATTTGTTTGCCCAAGTATAATCCTATGGCATTTCTATATGCATATGTCCAATATCTGGATGTAAGTGTATTGCACCTTGAAGTTTGTGGTCATTGCAATTTTTTCTTCTGAAGTGCTTTAGAAGTCTGAGGACTTCAGTAATTCACTATGTGGTTTTCTTTTTTTCTATATTTGGATTTAAGTGACATTGCTCCTTGAAGTTTGTGGTTGCAATATCTTCTTGCTAAAGTGCTTCAAAAGTCTGGATTCACTTTATGGTTTTCTTCGTGCTATATTTATGTACAATTCCTGTTTGCTACCTCCGGAGACATTGGTGAAACAAATGGAGTTGCATCTTATTTGTAGATAACACTCGATGAAAATTCTGTTCAATATCTTTTTACCCATCAATTTAATGTTAGACGCTTACTTTTTATTTCTGAAGATTCAGTCTCAAGAGATAGCATCTTATCAATTTTGGTTTGTATTTGAGTGTTTCTTGATAACTTGTCCTACAATTGGCTAAACTGAAATAATTTACGTGCAATGAAACATACAGATGCCAAATATGAACTTACGCAAACTATAAGTGGCTTTCACACAGTTATCTTCACATCATCTTTAGATAATGCTGATGCGCTGGTTGCTGCAGGTTAATACGTACTTGGTGCTGCTCACTACTAACTCAGATGCCTTCTATCATCTCAAAGAATGCAGGTATCTCTTTTAGATTATGGTATACACCGAAGTTTTATGCTTGGGTATGCTTTTGGGTTTCAGTCAATGGAAATTGTGAACAATTCACTAGTATGGAATCCCCGTAGGCTTTTCTTTCTCGATCTTTTTCTTCTGAATTCTGTCTTAGCTTCAGGACTTCTGGTCTTGATTTCTTCTCACATTGCTTTAACCTTGAACAGATGGTTTTAGCTGCTATCAATGAAAGGGTTCATGGCATTTTTCTTCCTCCGTGAAAGCATATCTTTTCGTAGCATTTTCTTGATAGTTTCTGAAGGCATATACATGAGGCTCCTTATCTTAAGTATATAAATTTTCATTTCCTTTTCTCATGGTGGATTTTTGACTGCTTCAGGATTCATATTGAGGCTGTATTATTGAAAGCAAATTTGCTCACTGAGGTCCAAAGATCTATGTTAGATGGTGGGATGCATGTTGAAGATTTACCTGCGGATCCGTCTTCTCGAACTGGTTCTGCATCTTCTCATTTAGGCCAACATTCTCCAGACAGATTTAGGGATACACGCACTGGTGTTGGTGGTCCCTGTGGACTCTGGCATTTTATATATCGCAGTATTTATCTGGATCAGTATGTATCTTCAGAGTTTTCGTCCCCAATTAATACACCACAACAGCAGAAAAGGTTCAAATTGTAATTTAGAGGCTTGAGCATGTTTTTCCCTGTAAACTTATTAACTCCAAATAATCATTGGTGCAGATTGTATAGAGCGTACCAGAAGATATATGCCTCAATGCATGATAAAGGATTCGGTCCCCACAAGACTCAGTTTCGACGAGATGAAAATTATGGTGAATATCAATCTTAATTCGTTTCTGCAGATTTTGTATTATTGACTTGTGCAGTACATCTGGACGTCAAGATTTGCTCAATTTTATTGCATTTCTGATTATATTGTTTATAATTTAAATCATTTCAGTCCTACTCTGCTGGGTAACACAAGATTTTGAGCTTTATGCTGCATTTGACCCCCTTGCAGACAAGGTATGAATACTCCTATAAGGCTATAACTGTGTTGTATCAAGTGTTTAAGCACATTAGAGCTACCGTATAATTTGCTGACTAATTTTTTGAGCAAGTAGTTACTGAGTCTTACATGCCAAGCTTGTAATTTGCTGAGTGGAGTTTTTTCTTATCTGTTTCCTTCTGAGTTCTGACTTCTGAGTGGTGCTAGTCTTGTGGAATATTTCATCTTGAACTCAGCAAATTACTTCCTTCGGGCAGAAGCAATGATTAGCTTTTTTCTCACTGTCTTGCCAGCCAACATAATTTTATCCATATTAATTATCATGAGGTTGATAAGTATACCTACCATCTCCAAAAGAGGAAAGTGAATAAAAGCTTGACAGGAGTACAAACTCAAATTAAGCTTGTGGCTGACCATAATTATCAGTTTATGTTCATATCTTTGCTGTTTTGATATGAAATATCCTGAATTATATTTTGGCAATTAAAAGAATTTTAATGACCAAAATGAGGTATTACAATAAGGCCCGTCCAAATACATCAAAGACAAAGCACTCTCTAGCTTCTGTACATGCATCAGTGTCACTCCTTTCCCACCTTCTAGGTTGGGTAGCAGGGAGGACTTGCCGGGAATTAATCTCAGCAAATTTTGGGTAGATAACATGGAATTTGTTTTTGGATATTATATAATGAGTTACATAAAGTATGATGATATAAATTTTCAGGCTTTGGCAATCAAGACCTGCAACCGTGTTTGTCAGTGGGTAAAAGACGTGGAGAACGAGATATTCTTGCTGGGAGCAAGCCCTTTCTCTTGGTGATTTTTTATTCCTTCACCAAGCTCTCTCACCCTAAGTGATATTCACTCTACCAGTTGATTCCCACATTCTGCTCCGACAGAAGTGCCGAAACTGTCCTCGCACAATGAGTTCGGAAATCAGTTTTGGAAGTGTGAATTTTCCCTTCTTTTTGGGTAATATACCCCCCCCCCCCCCAACATCCCCGCTTTTTTCTTATCCCACTTTTTGCTCATCTTTTGTGGTAATTTTATTAATAAAATCCCATAGGTTTTTGTTTCTTTGTTGTATCTATTAGATGTGGTTTTCTTTTGAGTACATAGTGCGAAGCTAGCAACCTTAGAAGCAAGGGATGGATACTTGTAATTTCAATCTATAGTTGTCTAGATATGAGATCAATAATGTTATGAAGTAGCTCATCATACGTGATGGTACAGTTTTTGTTCTGTAAAATTAATTGAGCTGCCTAATGCACAACATTTTCAGGCAGCTGCAGGCCGCAGCCGATTTACATCTCAATTCTAAAGCTGAAACCGAATTTTCATTTTGTTGTTGTACAGTAGTTTCCTGCTCTAGAGAAACTGGGTTTACACTTAGATTGATTAAGCCAGCCTTTCTATTTTATCTATAAATTCTTTTACACTCCCTCTCAAACTTGGACCATTAATGTAGTTTGGCTTAACTTTGTGAAAAAACCTCCCATCTTATTATTATTACCATTAGCATTACCATTACCATTACCATTACCAATGATGATAAAAATATTACTCTACTTGTAATTATTAATAACACTCAATTCTGATCAGTTCAGATCAGTTGTTCAGTTTAGACTTATTCAGTGCAAAGAACAGAGCAAGTGGCCGAAAAATTGTTTGAAAAAACTGCTGGCCCTAATGAGATAATTGATTATGTGACCTTTTTAAAAGAGACATGCAATTCTCTTTTCAAATTGAGTGAATTTAAAAAGATATCACAAATATAATACAAATTAGTAGGTTCACACGTTCGTATAGTGAGTAAGGCGTGCATGATGGACATTAAGTACTAAGTTATGAACATAAAGACCAATACTTATGAATCTTTTTTTTAAAAAAGACCAATACCTATGAACATATGCTAATAGAGATGTACATATATTCATTTGATTTGTTAACCATGTACATGCGTTCATTTGACTTGTTATTTATATACATTTAGTTAGTCATATATATGTGCGCACATTCCTCATCATACAGGTATATATACCGTACCGCAAATATAACAATACTTTCAATTACCGTTGTGATAATACTTGTGACGATGATTATGCTCATATTACCCTTTGTATTACTCTTATTGGAGGGTAAGTTCAATGAGAAAAGCATCATAATTCATAAAGTGTCACTTCAGCGTCTCCGTCAGACAGACAGACAAGTCTCATCACCCGTTTTTTCTTTCCCGCCGATCCCAACTCCCAAAGAGGCCACTATAATGCTTGATACAACAGCAAATCCACTCAATCATTTTACAAAAAAAGTAGTCATCTTAAAACAGAGAGAAAGAAGGAGAGATAGCTTGAACTTGGCCACTTAATTGGATGCCAATAAAAATTGGTAAGATGCGAAGCTCATCTAAGTTCAACAGTAGCTGCAACAACAATGCTCGATTCATGCAGCCCCTCCTCGACTTCTTCCTCAATACCTTTGTCAGTCTTTTATCCCTTTCTCTTCTTTTCCTACATTAAAATGAAGTAACTAGTTAACAAGTCCGAGCACTAAATACAACTTGATCGAGTAGTTAAAAGTTAAAACTTTAGTATATGAACTTGAGGTCACAAGATCAAATTTTATATTATGCAATTTTCTTTTTATTGTACATGAGTTACATAAAGTCTTAAGTCTTTCGGAAGAGCGTCATGTAGTACCATTTCTTGCTTAGGGATGCGGAATGCCTTTAATTTATTTGTATAGATAATGACCAACTTTTTGAAATGGACAACTGATCATCCTATTCTCCTGATTAGGATTTTCATTTTCTTGAAAGATTTCTACTTTAAGCTGATTTTTTACCCACTTTTTTTTAAAATGCTTCTATGCAAGTTGATTTCTCATTCCTCCTTTTCTAATACATATAGAAAAGGCATTTTCATTTTTTGACTTTCATAGAATGTCATTTTTCTTCTAGTATTTTTCCGTTGTAAAAATTTGCAATGACTTGTAGTTTTGGGCTTTGGTCGTTTATAACTCAAACAAACAAACTTAAGAAGTTGGTATCTGCAAAAAAAAGAAAAGGATTAAGACAAATTTATTAAGACACAGAATAGTTTTTACTTTACATAAGTTGTATTCCTATTAATTAAAAAGATATAGCGTTGCTTGTAGAAGGTGCAAAATCTATTGCAATACATTGAAGAAAGAATGGAAAGTATACATGTTTAAACTTAATAATTCCAGTCAGAATGCATCTTGGGTGTAATACGTTACACCAGAACTTCTTGTGTAACATGTATAATAACATACAATACTTCAACAAGAATGACATGAGCTATACAAATAATGACATGAATCTCATGTCATTTTGTTATTTATTTCATATCATTTGAATTTTGTTACAAAAGCAGTGGTTGTATAGTTACACTACACCCAAGAATTTGTGTTTCAAAACAGCTGAAATAAAGTATTGTTTTTTGTTTTTGTTTTTGTGCATACAAAGTCAATTCCAGTGTCATTTATGGAGCACTTAGAGATGAAAACTAAATTGAAGGATGATCCACCAGAGAGTGTAGTGCTTACAACGGAGGATCAGCCTCACCGTCATTGGATCGTCAAACTCGAAGGCGGCCGCCATTTTAAGGATGGTTGGAAAGAATTCTGTCTCCACCATGATCTGCAAGTGGGTGACTTTCTGGTGTTCACTCATCAACTAAACTTCATCTTCCAAGTTTCTGTCTATAATGCTGCCACTGCTTGTCAGCGTTGTTATTCTTCCTCCAATTCCCACCAGCAGCTTAAATCAATCCATAAGCCCACTGGTCCGTTTTCCTCTTTCCCACCAATTCACAATGCGTACACACATTTGTACTCGTTTGTTTTAGTTGCAACTTCTTGACTTTTGTCACTATTTATATGCTAGCTTTATCCGGAATCTTTTAACTAATTTATAGAAACAATCTTTCGTACTATATATATGCGTGTATATATACATATATATCTAAATGTACGTTTTTAATTTTGCATTGGCAAATATCCAAATCAAAACGTTGCAATTACAAAATCTGAGGGCAATTTTGATGTGTGATTATATCAAGGTTAACACACCTTTCTATTAGCATTACCCTACTTTGCCTCAACATCGTCCTACATTCTGTAAAGAGATACTACTAATCTAGGAGAAGTTTTAAGTTGTTACTAGAGTAGAAGTAGTTAATTACAGAACACATGGTTAATTGTTTGTTAGGATCAAAGACGAAGAAGGTTAGATTGAAGCCCAACTCTAGAGATCGCATAAGTGGCAAAAGAAAAGCAAGGGAAGCTCAAGCACAAGCCACTCCTACTGCGGAGGGCCAAGATATTTATGGTCAGATCACTCTCACTTCCTTTGCCATTAAACGCTCAACTATAGTAAGTATTTCTTTAGATAAAATTATTAAGCTGCTACCCAATTAATTTCAGCATTTTAATCCTTGTCTACCGTCTATGTTAAATTGCGTGTATTCACTTGTTAGAACACAATAATATGAACCCCAAAGGTAGAAACTGAAGGCTTGTGCACTTCTCTTGATGTAAGTAGTTCTATAGTATACTTGCTGTCCTGCTTCTGCTTGTAGTTCCTTATAATAATGAATTTGATTGAAGTAACTGAAAATAGGAACTTTGCTGATTTGAGAGGAGAAAAATTATCTAGATAGCCATTTAGTGGTGACTGGTGAACAAGAAAGAGTTGCGGCTGGATCGAGTCCCTAATCATTTACCGTCTTTTTCACTACTATGAATCAACCTTTCCCATTCAAAAATGTTCTTTCTTCAAGGGCCTTTTACAAACTATCTTCGTTGAACATGCAACTCTAATGAACAAGTGAGTTCGCGGACATCTTAACCTCATAGGATTTTTGCGAGTACCTAGTTTTTGAAATAAAAACACCCACCATAATAAATATCCTATCCTAGGGATCAATTAGTATTCCTTGGCCACCCAAACTCCTTTGGCTATTTCATCACTGTATGCAAGGGTGAACAAGAACAAAGAGAAGGATGATGTGAAGCACAAGCTAAGAGATCGATATTTCCAAATTGCTTTCATCTTTCATGTTTTCTGCGTTCCAATTAGCTCAACTCATGCAATCTCACCTTAATTTAGTAAAGGAAAATACCCATTTCCCCATTACATATTAAAGAAATTTGAAGACTCAAAGTTTCTATCTTGGATAGCAGTAATTTGCTTCCAGACTTTGTATTTCTTTTGTAGTGTTTTCTCACACCTCTCTCTTGATGTGTTGCTGCACAATAATCAGCACTGAGGTATATATACCACAGCACACACAGCCTCCACAATCAGACCTAGGAATATGTGTACAAAAGGACAAACAACAAAGTGGTCCTCACAGAATCAGCCTAGGAACACTACAAATTACAGCTGTCACCATTCTTAGCTCAGCTTTACAAAAAGTAATATTAAAACTAATAGACCATATGATCATATTCTCAATACCCCCCTCTCAAGATGGAGCAGAGGAAACGATGCCCAACTTGAATGAAAGATGATTGTGCTGCTGCTCACTCAAAGATTTAGTCATAATGTCAGCAAGCTGAAGAAAGGATTTAATGTGAAGCACTTTGAGAAAACCACTTTGAATATGTTCTCTAACATAGTGACAATCCACTTTCAAGTGCTTGGTTCTCTCATGAAAAATGGGATTATAGGCAAGATGATTTGCAGACTTGTTGTCACAGAACAAATCAATAGGTTAAGGAAAATGAAAGTGCAGATCCTCCAAGAGTCCATGGACCCAAACTATCTCACTAGTAGTTTGGGACATACATCTATACTCAGCCTCAGTTGAAGACTTAGAGACTGTTTTTTGCTTCTTTGTCTTCCAAGACACAAGTGCATTCCCTAAGAAAATGCAATATCCAGTGAGGGACCTGGCACTGAATGCACAACTTCCCCAATCAGAGTCACAAAAAGCTGTGAGCTGAAGAGCTTCAGAACTTGGATAATATAGACCCCAATCCAGTGTACCAGCCAAATATTTAACAACATGAATTGCTGCTTGGAGATGTGGTTTCCTAGGTGAGCACATAAACTGACTGAGCTGTTGAACACTGTAGGAAATATCAGGTCTAGTCAGATTGAGATAGAGCAGCTTCCTAATGATTCTTCTAAAAGATTCAGGATCTTCTAGCAACTCTCCTGAATCAATAGATAACTTGACTCCTTTAGGAAATGGAAACTTTGTGGGTTTGCAATTTTCCATACCAGTACTTTTAAGAATATCAAGGATGAACTTCCTCTGATTCAACATAGTTCCTTGAGTAGTCCTGGATATTTCAATTCCCAAAAAATATCTGATGGCTCCAAGGTCTTTGATGGTGAAAGCTGAATGCAAACTGGCTTTAATTCTTGTAATTTCTTCATCATCATCACCAGTGATGAGTAAATCATCAACATACACCAGAATGATTGCTTGCTTCCCTGATGTTTTCTTTGTAAACATGGAATAATCTCGTTTGGATTGAGTGTATCCATGAGCAAGAAAATGTTGGGTGAGTTCAAGATTCCACTGTCTAGAAGCCTGTTTCAAACCATACAAACTTTTTTTAAGTTTGCATACTTGTCCTTCCTTTCCACCTTGGTATCCTTTAGGAGGCCACGTATAGACTTCTTCATCCAAATGCCTATGAAGAAAGGCATTATTAATATCCAATTGATGCATAGGCCAATTTAAGGAAGTGCCTAGAGCAATAAGGATCCTTACACTAGCAAATTTTGCTACAGGGGAAAAAGTGTGCTTGTAATCTTTACCTTCCACTTGTCTGTCACCTCTGGCTACCAGTCTAGCTTTCAGCTTATCTACATTGCCTTCTGGAGTGAATTTGATCTTATATACCCACTTGCTGTCTATGGCTTTCTTATCACTGGGTAGGTCCACCATCTCCCATGTCTCATTGTCTACTAAAGCTTTGATCTCAGCATTCATTGCCTTCACCCATTCTTCATCTTGGCAGGCTTCACCATAATGACTAGGCTCTCTGACCCTTAGCACATTGCTAAGAGATGCCAAGTATTCAACTGAGTAGTAAGAAGAAACAGCTAGGTTAGCTGTAATTAAGTTAACATCTTGAGCACTCTTCCTTTCACCTGGCAGGCCAACAATGAAGTCTTGATAATTTTTAGGAAGAGCAATCTGCCTTTGTGGTCTTCCTGGCTCCAGGTTTACATGAGCAGTATCATCAGGAGATGAATCATCAGAAGATGAATCATTGTTTCTCAAATCATCTGTCTGCTCACAAACAGGTGGGTGCAGAGGTGTTTGCCCATCTTGCTCAGGCAAATCAGCATGAGTATCATCAATGAATTCTTCACTTTCTAGTGAAGGATTATGTCTCAAAGCAACTGTAAGGTCATCATTTTCCCTGTTAAGAAGGAAAGGAAAAATGTGTTCCTTGAACACTACATCTCTACTAACAAAGATTTTTTTGGTTTCCAAATCTAACAATTTATATCCCTTTTGATTGTGAGGATATCCCAGCAGAACACATCTAATACCTCTAGCAACAAATTTGTCAGATGGCCTTTTACTAGGACTTGCATAACACAGGCTACCTATGACTTTCAAATGGTCATAACTAGCCTCTTTCTTCATCATTCGTTTATATGGAGTGTCCCAATTTATTACTCTGCTGGGAAGTAAGTTAATAAGGTGAGTAGCTGCTAGAATGCACTCACCCCATAGATAAGTAGGCAATCCAGCATGAAGTTTGATTGCCCTAGCAGTATCTAAAAGATACCTATGCTTTCTTTCCACCCTAGCATTTTGCTGTGGGACACCAGCAATGCTTCTTTGATGTATGATACCTCTCTGAATAAAAATATCACTGCATTCTGACTGAAATATTTCAGTCCCATTGTCACTTCTTAAGGTTTTGACCTTAGTATTGAAGTGGTTCTCAACATATGAAACCTGCCAAAATTCCCTTCACCTGTTCTTTATTGGACAAAAGGTGTGGCCAAGTTGCTCTACTATAATCATCTACAATGGTCAAGAAATAACTTGCACATGTGATGGTTTTAGCCCTGTAGGGACCCCATAGATCCACATGAATCAAATCAAAGATGCTGCTGGCAATAGATTTACTAAGCACAAAAGGTTGCCTATGATGTTTAGCAACAGAACAGGTATCACAAAAATGATCATTCAGATCATCACATTTACAGAAAGGTAAATGTTGCATTTTAGATATGGAAATATGTCCCAATCTAGCATGAATAAGATCCAATTTTTCTACTTTATTACAAACATTTGCATCTTTCTTCTTCTCATTTCTTCCATCATACTTGTTCTTCTCACCAAGTCTGCTCTCTACCAACTTGTATAGATCATTTTCATTTCTCCCAATCTCAACATCTCCCTTAATGGAATGGTCCTGTATTGAACACCCATTTTCATCAAAAATGAGTTTCTTTCCACATTGTTTCAGCAGCTTACTCACAGAAAGTAAGTTGTGCTTAAAATCATTTATATACAACACATCATATACTGTAATTTCCTCATTCAGCTTCACATCTCCTATTTCATTTACCACCTTGATACTTCCATCAGGTAACCCCACTCTAACACATTTTTTTAGAATTTTCATGTCAGTTAGAAGTTGTCTACTTCCAGTAATATGATAACTTGCTCCTGAATCTATGAGCCAAGTGTTTGTTCTATCATGAAAATGAACAAAATTTGCAGTATTTGCAGTTACTTTACCTGCAAAATTGCTAGAGCTCGTTCCTTGTCCACCATGCCTATCTCCCACCAGCTTCAGTTCCTGAATAACAGAAGAAACCATTTCTTTGTCAACCTTACCTCCATTTGCATCTCTCTGAGGAGCATAATCCAGAAAGGTATTTGGTGTATTTTCTGCATTTTCATCCTCCTGTCTGGACATGTTTGCAGCTTCTCTTAACCATGGCTTTCCTTTTGGTTGCTTGAACCATTCTGGATACCCAACTATCTTGAAGCATTCCTCCCTAACATGTCCCTTCATCCCACAGTGGCTGCATTTCTTTGATTCCTTTTCCAGCTTCATTCTCTTATAGTCTTCCATCTTCATCTTCTTGTAGTCCCTTTTCTGAAAATCCTTGAGAGGTCCAAGGCTATAGCTCTGTCTATTCACAGCCAAAGCACTCATCTCAACTCCAAGATTCATATCTGCAGCAAGTTGTTTCTGTTTCTCGACTTGCATCACAAGGTTGTAGGCCTTATTCACAGCCATTAAAGGTTCCATGCTAAGAAAATTTGTCTTCATTTGTTCATACCCATCATTCAGTCCATTTAAGAACTTCATCAGCCTGTTATATGAGTCCATCTGAGCTATCTTAGCATGTAAATCACATCTGCATTTTGCCATTGCTCCACAGCTGCACTCAGGAACCTCATCAAGCTCAGATATTTGTTCCCATAACTCCTTCAGCCTACAATAATATTCACTAACAGACAGGTTGTTCTGTTTAAAATCCCATAGCTCTTTCTTCAGTTGGTAAAGTTGAGGAGCATTTGTTTGCCCATATCTCTCAACTGTTTCTTCCCAAAGTCTGCTAGTAGGTTGCATACTAACCAGACTACTTGCAATCTCAGGCTTCATAGTGGCAAGGATCCATGATCTTACCATATAATCACACCTAGTCCACTTCTGAATCTCATCAGCTCCAGTGGTAGGTTTCTTGTGTTTTCCTTCAAGAAAAGCAAGCTTGTTCTTAGCACCCAGTGCTATTCTGATACTCCTATTCCAGTTGAGAAAGTTTCCACCATCAAAGATGATACCTCCTAAAGGTGTTGCTGCATTTTCATTTACAGCGACAAATAGAGGGTCTTTGTATGGGTTCAAGTTACTCTCTTTGTTGTTGCTGTTTTCACCAGCCATTTGAGATTATATCAGTTTAGAGCCTTCAAGATTTCTGAAATATAGATCGAGAATTAAAATCCCTGCTCTGATACCATAAAGAAATTTGAAGACTCAAAGTTTCTATCTTGGATAGCAGTAATTTGCTTCCAGACTTTGTATTTCTTTTGTAGTGTTTTCTCACACCTCTCTCTTGATGTGTTGCTGCACAATAATCAGCACTGAGGTATATATACCACAACACACACAGCCTCCACAATCAGACCTAGGAATATGTGTACAAAAGGACAAACAACAAAGTGGTCCTCACAGAATCAGCCTAGGAACACTACAAATTACAGCTGTCACCATTCTTAGCTCAGCTTTACAAAAAGTAATATTAAAACTAATAGACCATATGATCATATTCTCAATACATATGCCTGTATGTATTACAAAAACAATCCACCATCAATTACTAAGATGCAATGAACATTGTTATTTAACTGATTATCCTTGTAATTGTACGTGCAGTATCTTCCTAAAGGTTTTGTCAGATCGTGTGGCCTAATAAATAAGAACTGTTTCGTAAAACTCATATATGGAGATGGTAAGGCATGGAAAGTAAAGCTGTCTTACCGGAAATATGATGGCCAGGCTTATATTCACGGAGGATGGAAACAGCTTCAGGCTGCAAATAATCTCAGACCTCGAGATATCATCTGTTTTCAGCTCCTTAAACGTGGGAGGTGGCCTATTATGAAATGTCACAGTGAGTAAACTGATTAATCTTTCTCTTCAATAAGGCACATTTCTTTGTTACTACGCTCTTTCTAACTATTTTTGTAACTTCTATCTATCTACTCAAGCTCTAAAAGAAGAAAAAAATAACCTTACATATCTCCAGATAAAATGCACTTAGCATGACAAAAACTACTACTGGCTTCGTTGTTTTTCATAAGTTCTACTCACTTAACTTTTTAGATTTCAGAAACTGAACAATCTTGTTAGATTGGTTTTGATGTATAATTTCAAGATATCACCTTTCGTAACTTTTAGTAAAAGTAATCAGATATATTACAGGTCAAAGTTGTGCTTTTAATAATTTGTAGACTTTAATTAAGTGAATAGATCGCTCGTAAGAAAACAAAAGAAGTTTTCTAGTACCAGTAGTAATTTAAAGAATATGTAGGCTAAAAACGTTTAACCCTTGCACTATTGCAAATGGAGTAATACATTTAAAGTATTTATATTGGTGGATTTTTGAGCAGAATTAAGCAGCGGAAACGAATCTTGATTTATATTGAAGGATGACATTTTGGGCACGTATTTGGGAGTGAATATGGATCTGGCATGTTTTTGTTTCTGATCAGCCAATTTAGGCTGTGGAATATCAAAACTCAAAAGTTATATGGTTGTAAGTTGTTAATTAGGAAGGTGTAAAATGCACAGCTGAATATACTTTTGTATTGTGCATAATAGTTGGATTGCTTTCCTGCAATGTTTTGCTTCTATTTGGGACATTAGTATGCACGCCACCGCCACTCTATGTTTTTTGGGTCTTATTACGAGGAGTTTCCCACCGCCTTCGGCGAGTGGACTAATCTTCTGCAAGTAGTACGTATCTATTCAAAATCAAACCAAGGGACTAGTAAATCTAAAGCCAACCTTCTTTCTCAATTAATTGTCTTCTTTAACTTTTCAAGTCAAATTTCTAAATCTTAGAACTTAATTGATACTTGATTTATATATCTCAATGTAGAATTTGAATATATCGAAATTTGATTTTGTTTTTATTTATGCTAATATATCATAATTTGATGATAGAAGCTAGAATATGATTATATATAATGATGGTCAAAGTAGTACATTGAAGATCGTAAAAGTCAAACTAAATACTCCCCCTGTTTCAAAATATAAGGTATTCACGCCTTACGAAAATTTACTTTGATCACAAATATCTCTCATAATAAAAATTATACCATTCGATTCGTCTTGAAAAATACTATAATAATATTATTTTTTAAAATTTTCTATCAATATATATTGAGAGTAATTAATGGTCAAAGTTCGACCTCGAACGTCGTGTGTGCCTTATATTTTGAAACGGAGGGAGTAATTACTTGAGTATGGAGGAAATATAGTATTAGGATATACTATATCATTAACCATTAATGAAAAGGCCATGCAAATCGGTAAGCAAAATTCTCTTAGTTTTTTGCACCATTATTTGTCACTGTACTCAATTTTATTAGTTGATGTCAATTACTCTTTGTTCTAATTATTTTTTAAAATAAGAAGTTTGTTTCCATCTAATGAAGTGGACCAAAACAATTAACTGACATATGACATATATAACATTACAAAAAAGTGGGACAAAAGTTTATGTAGTTTTCATTTATTTGAAATAATTACTTTTTCTTATATTATAGTTAAACAAATAACAGCTCAGACGAAGATATGGTAGCTCAATGGAGTACCACCCAAAAAGGACTTGTCCAGGATACAAATCCTCCTCCCAACAATATACTACGTCCGTTTTTTTTTAGTTGCTGCAACGTTTGACAAATTGCACTATTCATGTTCTCTTATTTGACCACATTTATTGATTTATATGTTAAACAAAATATAGTCATGTGGGGTCTTGTTTGATTCGTTTCGATGTAAGCTTTCATAATATCAAATTTTTATAATTTTTACTTACATACAATTAGAGATAAAACGATTTGAAATTGTACATTGGCAAGCATGAAAGTCAAAACGTTGCAACTAAATAAAAACAGAGGTAGTATTTAAGAATTTCTCTCGTGGTGGCAATAGGCCTAGTAGGGATTGGTCCTTGGACCAATTATCTCTCCTAATAAAAAAAAAAGAACATAAAACAGCCCAAGAATAAAAAATAGAGTTTGTCTTGTAAGAAAGCGCCAACTTTTAAATTAAAACTAGTTATTAGGCCCGGGCTATGCCCCGGGTAAGAAAATTTTCATTTATTAATATTGTACTTTGATATGATAGCACTAAATACTACTTGGTCTAGTGGTTAAAACTTTAGTACATGAACTTGAGGTCACGGGATCAAAACCTATACTATGCAATTTCTAATTTTTTATTGTACATGGATTACATGATCTAAAACTCCCTAGGAAGAGCGCCACGTGGCATCGTTCCTGGTTTACGCACGTCTTTTAATATATTAGTATAGATTAGGCAATAGTAAGCCCAATATTAAAAAGAGAATAATAATGGCTAGGTTAATTTCTTTCGGTGACTAGTTTAATTCATTTAGTAGTTAGGTCTACTTTTATGTTCAAATTAAACTGTCTTTTAATAATTTTTGTAAAAACTATTACTTGCTCTGCCAATATTTTTTTTTCACGTCATGAATAAAGTTCAGATTCAGTTGTAAGAGGAGTCTACGATATCCTATTATGATTTAATATTCTATTACGAATTCTATTGTAATTAGAATCCGTGGGTTTTTGGGAAAGTTTTTTCCTTCCTTATCTTTGTATAGTCTGTTATGTACAGTATTGGAGGCAAGTTAATTAAGAAACTCCGTACGTAGGTTGTATTAGAGTCAGTTTCGGTAATCAAAAGGGTTGAGTTGTTGATCTCTCCACAAGTTTTTCAAAACTTAACATATTCCTTACCATATTCGTATTAGAATTTGTGTACACTTACAAAACTTTATGATAAGTTTATGAGAAGAGATAAACAATAACACTTTACGAACTCTATATATATATATATATATATTGTCTGATGCATGATCAGTTAATTGAAGAAAACAGAGTAATAATGATGGAAACAATTAAGACAGTTGATAATTATTTGCCTGAAGACATCCTCTACGTTGAAATCCTTACTCGTCTGCCCGTAAAATCTCTGCTTCGGTTCAAATCCGTTTCTAAACACTGGAATTCCATCATCTCTTCCAAAGATTTTGCTAAAGATCATCTCCACAAATTTGGTAATTCCACTTTCAACACCTCATTACTCGTCCACTCCACATGTAAAGAGACTTTTCTTGGTCCAAACACACGTATAACGATCGATTACGTAGCAAAACTTTTTACTTTCAAACTAGCTCAAGTTAAAAACACAAACATCAATATCACATTGTCACCATTGGATTACTACACCGATGATAGTATTAGAAACCCACTCGCCTTTGACTCACATATGGTTGGATCATGTAACGGGTTGATTTGCTTACAAATTGGCAAGAAGTTCACTATTTGTAACCCGGCAATACGAAAGCAGCACCAAACAACACCACCTAAGTATAACCCCGGCAAGAACAATCTTTTTGTTTCTGGGTTTGGGTATGATTCTTCGTCGAATGCTTATAAGATACTCCGCCTAGTCCTCGGAAAACCTTACGGAACAGACGAAGAAACATGTCAAGCACATGTGTTCTCGACTAAGAACAATGAGTGGAAAGAACTCGACATGAGTTTTTGGTTGACGTTCATTAATGGTGCGTGTGAACCTTTCATCTTTCACAGTCATGTTTTAGTGGGTGAAACATTGTATTGGGTATTTGAAACTCGAGACACTAGTACACGCAATTCGAATATCATTGCGTTTGATTTTGCCAAGGAAACGTTTTCTATCATACCTCTTCCTAAATCATATCATGCAAGTATAAGAGACTATCCTCCCACTCGCATGTATTTGAGTAACATTAGACAGCGATTAAGCGCTTGTTGGATGTTGTCTGGACAGCAGTTCGTCATCGAAGGTTGGATGCTAGAGCATAATGCAAACTTGGAGTATTGTTGGACGAAATTATTGAAGACTAATACTACTAGCATATTAGATCCGAGTTATCGAAGTCTGTTTGAGCTTACAGCAGATAACAATTATAATGGCAAAGCAGTAAGTTTCTTTCTTTTCAAAGGCATTAGTGAATTACTGCGCGTCCCTCTGAATGATGAAGGAGGAGATTGTTATCATCTCAAGCCTACACAACGGGTTCCGATTCCGCTTCCGACTAAAGAACGTGGATCCTATCAAATCAGTTATGCATGTCTTTATACTGAAAGCCTCCTATCTCCTTTTTAGATCCCATGCATGGTGCTGGATATATGTTATATGATGATGACAGGAGCAGCTAAGACTATGTGTAGGGTGAACAACTACACAGATGAGGGTCCAATTTTATTAGTAGTTCGCTTAGAGTAAATAAAAAAAACTAATTTTAATTACAATTTGTTTTTTTTTCTATTTATTATTGAGTGTAATAAATTTTAATCTAATGTTTTGCTTAGTCTCTCTCTATTCTCCAAAAGAAACCCATTAATTACTCTTTCGTCTCTTCCTCTTAACTAAAAATTTTCAATTCTTATAATTTCATCTAGCACAGGGCCCTAAATTATATGGGGCGGCCCTGGACAATTGTATAGATTATTATCTGTGACTCCAAGAAACATATAGCTAAAACTATGTTGGAAGGGCTGAAAGTGGCGAAGGAATGTGGTGTCGAGAAGGTGGTGGTAGAAAGTGATTGCTTACAAGTGGTTCAAGCCCTGTAGAAAAGAGTGAGCTGATCTAGTGTTTTCCATTAAGTGTTAGACTTAATTCGGTTAATTGCGTTGAGTTTACAAATTATTTTCAGTATATTATAAATAAATAATAGTACTTGTTTACGGCCCTGTTTGGCAATAGCGTTTGAGGTAGCGGTTAGCGGTTGGACAAGATTGAAACGCTACTTGAGAAAATTATGAGTGTTTGGTAAGGTAGTGGTTGTAGTAGCGGGTAGCAGTTGGAGTAGATTATAAGTAGCGGTTGTGGAACGTTACTACAAGTAACGTTTGAGGTTTAGAGGTAGCGGTCTACGAAATAAACCCTATATTACAACATAAGGTAGAATTATTAACCAATGTTTTTTTTATCTTTTACAATTCCAACAGCTACTTTTGCCAAACACTTCTGATTAAACAACTAATTTAATCACTGACCGCTGACAGCTACTAGTAGACAGCTAGCAGCTACCCCCAACAGCTACAGCTACTACAACCGCTAACAGCTACTAGAATCGCTAGTTTTGCCAAACATGCCCTACATGTATAACTATTATGACATTTCATGTTTAAAGTTTCAAATTCCTAGGTCTCATCACAATAACTTTAATTGCCTTCTATATATCGTAAATATATTCATATTCAACTTCAAAATAGCTTTAGAAGCCCTCATATGTCCATTCTTAAACATAGATATTCAAGTGGTTTATTATGACCATTAGACGCTTTTGTCACTTGAGCCTAAAAAATGTCCGGAAGCATGATTTATAGTCTTCTAATTCAGCTATTTTGGCGCTAATTTTGGACTTTTCTTACCCAACCATATTTTTCATACAATCATACTAGACTTACTCGAGGGTCTTGGGATGCCCGGAGATGCATCTTGATAGTTGCGACCCTCTACAATGACTTAAATTACCCTCTATAGTATCTTATCTATTATCCTATTCAAAACCCAAAATAACTCTAGATACCACCATATGCTATCCCCATTCTCAGGTATGTATAATGGGATATACATTCAAATGCTTTATGATGACCCTAGGACACTTCGCATGGTATTGATATAGACTTCAAATTTCATTATATTGGCAAAAAATTTAAGATTTTAAGGATATTTTTTCATACCGACAACAAATAAAGTTGAAGGACAATAATATAATAACCGCAAAACTGGTCGCAACACCCTAAACAATGACTTGTCATGCACGTTGGACCACATACTTTGGCTAGTAGCTAAGATATCACGAATTAATAGACTTGGTGTTGTGCGTATCATTAATGATACTGAAGGTAAGTTATTTGACCCGCGACACTTTTCAGTTCAGCTAATTTCAATCAAGGCCTAATTGTCCCATTTTACTGACAACTTGTCATACTCACTCAGATAAGTGGGGGAAGTTTGATGTAGCATCGGTTGGGAGCAGTGAGCAGAGTAGAACAAGTGGTAACATTGCATTGGCAACACTGCAATGGCAGTGATGGATGATTACTCAAGGAGCATATCTATTAATTTTATATGCTACTATCAATCAATACAGAATAGGAACTCCACGCTAAAGGCCAAAAAAACACTGTGAAGAATGGAAACCAAAGAAAAGAAATTCAACAAATAATGAAAACAAGAAAAAGAAAAGTAAAATGCTGAGTTAATTGACATACACTTTAGTTCAAGTGAATTGATTCCCAGATACCAAAAATGCAGAAACGCTCATCACAAGAAAAATTAAGCAGCTGCTGCAATAATGTTCGATTTATGCAACCTCTAATCCCTGGTTTTATTAATACCTTTGTATGTCTCTTCCATCTCTCTCTTAATTTGTTAATTTCCTCTTCTTCTGCTTCCTACATTTATGTAAAAATTAGAATTTCCAGCAATAACAAACTCTTGTTGCATGCAGTCAATTCCAGTGTCATTTCTGAAGCGGTTGGATGAGGAGCTACATGGTCATCTGCTGAAGGAGGTGGAGCTCATGACAGAGCCACAGCGTCGTTGGGTGGTTAAAATCGAAGGTGGCCGCCATTTCAAAGATGGTTGGCAGGAATTCTGTCTGCACCATAATCTGAAAGTGGGTGATTTTCTGGTGTTTACATATCAGACTGACTTCCTCTTTCACGTCTCTGTCTTTGATCCCGCTACTGCTTGTCAGCGCCATTATCCACCTTCCTCTCACCAGCACCACCTCAACAGTGTCAAAGGTTTTCCCTTTTTATTATATATGATCATATGTTCAAAGTTATTATTGGTTAAAGTTGTACACCGAGATTGTGAAAGAAAATTATGAAGTAGGCTTAATTTTTCAATAATAAATCGTATATATAGGTTCTGGAAAGAGGAGGGGTTTGAAGTTGAACACTACTTGCAAAAGAACACAGTTGGAAGCTGAAATTGCTGCTACAGAAGTACCATCATCTGATCAAACCCAATTTCCAAGTTGTCAAGTGACTCTTACTCTCAGTAGCTTCAATAGAAAAATTATTGTAAGTTTTTCCTATTTGTTCATAGCAGATATTATCATGATATAGGGGCATTTCACTGTTACCTGAAATTCATTTATCTGAACTAATGTGAACTTTTATTAGAGCTATGAAATGAGCTTGGATATTGGAAGTTTAGAATGTATATGAAGTCATTTTTGTGCATATAGGACTCAAGCATAGGCCATATGATCCATGTTGATTCCCAGATCAAACATATGAGAATGCACCCAAAGATATAAACTTTACAAGATCTCCTGATTTGTTACATAAATACTTTTTTGGACAAGACATAAAACTGATACATACTCCCTCAGTGTACGTTTGTTCTCCCTCTTCTACTTCTGTGGCCTTAACTACCCACAAATAGAAGCTTATTAGAATAATAGTGATGTAGATGTTGTCAGAGTAATTAAAGATATTCATGATTAATATTGTGCATCAGAAATCTACGAAAAAAAGAGAGGAGTAACAAAATCAAAAACCACTCATTGGAGTATTACTGTTACTTATTGTCAGCATGTATATTTTTGAAATGTGAACTTCAGTTCCCTAACACCAAAGCCAGGGTGTCTGATAAAGAGAATACTGGCCAAAAGTAAAAAAAAAAAAAAAAGGATTAGGGTCGTTTTAAAGGTCTTATGTGTCTAATTGTGTTTGGCGAATAGCTTATTAGAAAAGTGATTTAGATTCAATCCTGTAATTTTCAAAAATTAAGAAAATGAGCTTTTTTTCACAAGAAATAGCTCTAGTTTTGAGATCTAAAAGGCGAAGTGAAAAAGACATTCAAGTTAAGTCATGTATTTCATTATAGGTAATATTATACAATAGTAAAATAAACCAATAGGAAATGAGATCAACTAGCAGTTATAGTATATCTGTTAATTGCCAAACAGGGTAATTCCCTTAGTGTAATTGGCTACAGTACACATAACAACTTGGTATTCTTAAGTTTTTCCACATTATTTGGATGTTTTGTCATAACTCATGATCACTTATGCAGTATCTTCCTATGCGCTTTGTGAGATCAAGTGGTCTTCTAAATAGAAACTGTAACATTACGCTTGTAGATGGAGAAGAAATGTCTTGGAAAGCAAAGCTGAGTTTTAGGAAAGATAACGGTCAACCTTACATTGTGCAAGGATGGAAATATTTTCAGGCTGCAAACTGTCTCAAGCCTGGAAATGTTCTCAGTTTTCAGCTCCTTGAAGATGGGACAGTACCTATTCTGAAATGCTATAGTAAGTTATCTTCCCCCTCAACATGGCTTATTAGTTGGTTAGTTTTTCCTCTATTGTCCAAGTTGAACTTGTGTAATAGACTAGCCTAGGTGGGCAGGGGTATTTTCGTAATATACTCTAGTTAATATGTGAGCTAGGGGAATAAGACAAGTAGACTATAAATACAGGATATTAGGGAAGGAAAAGATCATCAAGAAAATATTGGAAATTTCATTTTAGTTGTTAGCTTTGGGAGTGTGTCAAGTCACTCGAAAACTTGATAATCTATCTTTATTTTCTGTTATTTCCATTTTTATCAATCAAAATCATCTTCATCTTCTTTGATTTTAGTGTCCCAAATATCCAGTTCATTACAACTTGTCTTTCAATATAATTTCTATAATGCATGGGGTGTATATATCGTGCGCATGGTCCTAGAATATTTTCTTGTTCATGTGTTTATTTGGAGGCGCCTCCAAATAAGTAAATCAATAACCAGAACAGAAGAGTTTCAAACAAGCAGAAAATAGTAGTGAATGTATCATCAAGGTGTATAGTGGATGCATTAGGTGAAACGAATAAAAATCAAAAGGGCTTCTAATTGAATACGAGAGAATAGGTAGATACTTACGGGATTAGATTGAATGAACAAGTCTAATGTTTGAGTAGAGAGATCCTCATAAACTGGGTATTTAACTAGTTCACTTTAACCCAAGAAGCCAAGATCATAAAGATGTTTTTGTTTACCTTCTAATATATTCAGGACTAGACCAGAAAACATCGGATGGATCCCAAGTCCCACCTGAGAACTAATGCTTGATTACCCAAGGAAACAAGAAGGTAACAGCTATTGTAAAAGAAACACAATTATAGGTAATTCAAATATTTTAACTGTTTGATTCTGAGCAGGAATTTAAAGCGGCAGGAGAACAATAGCATGAATTACAAAGAAAGAAGCTTTGGGAAACACTGCTGTTATCAGAGTTATCGTGGATGAGTCATTAATTTCCCAGGATCACAGCATCAATTTAGAAGATCAAAAGAGCTGCTACCACCAAGAAGGTAAAATTGATAAGAAGGGTGGTAGTAGTACCTTCAATGCTTTTGTGGTTTTTTAGGAGACTTTAGGTTTCTATGTCAAATACAAAAGTGAAGTTCTATGTTCCTATACTATGTAAGCTTTAAGTCTTTGCAAATTCGTGCACTCCTATTCTGCATTTGAACCGAAGTTTGTATCATAGTTGATATCTTATTCATTAGGTCTGAATTTCACTGGTTTCGTTACTCATTGTGAAAAGCAATCAGGATGACAAATTTTAATGTTTGAGATATTGTTGAATCATAAAAGCACAAATTCTTTCAGGTAACCACTTCATTAAAAAGAGTTTTCATCTTAGTTTAATTGAAACCTATGAGGCAAGTACAAAAATAAATAAATTTGAGGCACTAACCGTTATGAACATGTCTCGACGTCTCCACCCATGTGTCTTAGTGCATGAATATTGCTTGAAGAGTTCAATACCCAGATCTCAAGCAATCTAGTATAACGTGTTGCCTTCATCACAATCTGAAACCTTCTTCATTTGCCTCAAAAGAAAATTTACCATCATATAAATATCTACTGACTTTGGATGTCTTTTATCATGTGCTATGAACATCTCAAGTTTCCCTGAAATTTCAACATAGCTAAATCCAGGAAACTTCTTCACCCCTGTAATATCCATAGCTTGCCTCATCATCTTCGCATCATCCCAACGCTTGATTGTAGCATATAAATTAGACAAACCCACATATCTGCCATCATGATGAGGGTCAACTTCAACAAGCCTCTTTCCGAGTAGTTCAGCAAGGTCTAACCTTCCATGGCTCATACAACCACTAAGGAGCGCACCCAACATTGCAGGCGTAGGATCCAGAGGCATTTCGTTCAGAAAATCATAAGCTTCACCCACCTGACCTGCCCTTGCCATAACATCTATCAGACAAGCATAATGCTCAGACTTGGGTATCATGCCATTTCTCTTAAGAGACTCGAAAATCTCCCAAGCCTCCTTCACCAATCCTCTATGTACACAAGCAGATAAGAGACACAAATAAGTTATTTCATCGGGTGCAACTCGTACTTTTGACATTTCTACGAACAATTCTAGCGACTCTTGGACATAGCCATGGCTCGCAAGCCCTCCAATAATGGCATTCCAAAGTAAAACATCAGTTTTATGCTTTGGTATCGTTCTAAACACAACCAAGGCCTCCTCTATGGCTCCACATTTGGCATACATGTCCACAAGAGAAGTTAGCAACACAAGATTTAAGGATAGCTTATTCTCGACTATGTAACGATGCATCAATCTCCCTTGCTCGAGAGCACCTAAATGAGAACAAGCACCTAGAACACTCACCATAGTCACCTCATTAGCCTTAGGTTCCCCTGCCACCATCATCCTATCAAAAACCTTCAAAGCTTCTCCATACTCACCACCTTTAACATACCCATCAATAAGAGAGCTCCACGACACGATATCCTTATCGGGCATAAACTCAAAGACTTCACGGGCTCTCTTCAAATCCCCGCACTTAGCATACCCATCTAGCATTGAATTCCATGTCACATTCGTCCTCTGACGCATTTCATCAAACACCTTGCGTGCATACAATATCTCCCCACATGCTGCATACATATGAATCAGAGAATTCTGAACGAAGATATCCAGCTGATACCCAGATTTCAATACAAGAGAATGCAGTGACATCCCATGTTCAATCGAAGCGAGGCGTGCCGAGGCCTTGACGAGGAAAGGGAAGGTGTAATGATCTGGGATGATCCCAAATTGCTGCATTTCCACAAAAACTTTGATGGATTTGTTGGGAGTTGAATTGTTAGAAAAACTCCTGATAACTCTGTTCCAGTGTACAACAGAGGGACTGGGGTTGTGTAGCAATAAATGGTGAGTGTAATCGGCATTGCCTGAATCTGCGAAGAGAGAGAAGAGTTTGGAGGCAAAAAGATGTTGCTTTGAAAACCCAGAAACTATCAAAAGAGCATGAATTTGCTTCACCACTGAAAATGAAAATGAGTTGGGTTGAAATTGATCAAGTAAAGTGATCAAAGTTTGATGTAAGCTGCCATTTCTAATGCAACAATTGCCCAACATTCAACGACAAAGAAAATAAAAGAAGAAAAACGTTTAAATGGAATGCTACTGATGTTCAGTTAGTTTTCATTCAAAGACAATGCTAATGAATAACTAACTTTCACTAACGGCCTATTTCGTCAGTAGTGATAAACAGTGGTAATAGTGACGAAATTTAACGTAAATTTGTAAGGAAGTTCTTAGAATGAATTTTTTTTCTTAAAATATGGGTTTTCCTTATAAATTTTTATGATCGTCTGATACCACCAAGTAGTAATAATGGATAGTAATGAAATTTTAGGAAGAAAATGGATATCTTGCGATAAAGTAGCGTTACCATATGTAACACATTGAATTTCTAGTATAATTTAAATTATAATGCATTACTATTCCCACTATTTATGACCTTTCACCAAACAGGCCATCAATGTAATAATTGTCAAAGAAGAGTAAACTCGCTTATACATATCTGAAACCACTCTTTTACATCTTCCGATTTAATTTATATGAATTAAATTGAATTAGTAAAGTAAAATAAGAAGTTAAAAGATCATTGGAAACCAATTTCTAAATTGCTTTTTTCGTTTAAATATAATGGAGAATTTGTAATCCATTCAATTTTCATAATTCTAGCTAATCAGAGAGGGAATTAAGAGAAGTGAATAAATTCTACTATTTGCAATAAATTCAAATAGGAAAAAAGAAAAAGGCAAAAGCTAATAAATTTCCCTGGGGCTTTAAATAAGATAACTAAAAATGAAATTATTTAATGAATCAAAATATTAATTATACCGATCGATGCGTGATTTTGAAATATATTCTAGAATTTATAACATTTCAAGATAACTTATTTGATGCATCAAAAAATACAATAAGTGTAATCATATATTGAAAATGGTATAGAAAAGAGGACAAAATAATAAATTCGTCCTCTATTTCTAGATAAAACTAGTATTTGGGTCCAGGAGTTGTCCCGAAATGGTATTGTGTTTCCGAATTGGATATGCATTTTTTTCCATTCCCACTAAAATATATATAAAAGAAAATTCAACATTTAGAGATACAAATATAATAATATGGACACTTAAAGCATGATTAAAAGTTGGTTGAGATGGTAATAATTGTGTCATGTTATAATAGCAAAAGGTCACAGGTTCAAATCTTGTTGCAAGCTAATTTTACTTTTGTTGATCGACGTAGCTTAAACTATTTGCTGTATTCAAAAAGTGTTATGTTCTCTTCTTAATATCGAACTTGAATGGTTGCCTAATTGAGGTTGAGGTGGTGGAGTAGTGGTATCGCTTCCCATCTGTTATCCCTGAGGTATAGGGATCAAACCTCATGGAACTCATTTGAGTAATCTCCCATACCCCCCCTCTCCAAGTGAGTCCCCTTCATCTTACAAAAAAAAAGCCTAATATTAAATTATAATTAGATGGTCTTTTATAAGACCGACTCTTTCTGCACATAGGTCACAATATTTTTGCTTCCATAACTTTTCGTTCTTTAATTCCACAGTCTCCATCAACATCTTACTTATTTTAGAATAGATGATGTATGGTAGTATTAATTGGTAAAGCACTAAAGCTCCTATAATACACAAAAGTTTACATATTATAGATTCGTACATGAGACGAGGTTACAATATACTTCCTCCGTTCTTTTTATATTAAAATAATTACTATTTTGGATAGTTTCACATCTATTGCAACAATTCCAATTTTGGTATAAAAAGCAATTTTAATTGACAATATTGCCCTTACTTTATCTTATGAAAATCATCATTAATTACTCACTTTGTCTTATAAAATTGCTTTTATTTTCTAAGGATGATTTCTCTCCTACTATAGTTGATTAAAGAGTTATTTTTATTTGTTCCAAATCCTTAAAAATTGTGTCCAAACACATTGTTGTACTAGAAAAAGAAAAACGGAGGTAGTATTAATTCGGCTAAATTTTAATCGGATTAGGTGACCTTTAGTTTTCACTACTTATAACCTTCAATTTTGGCTTTTTTTTGGGACTTTTTGGACTTCTCCAGGTCTGGTCATATTTTCTTCCCAAACATTCCTAGAAAAGTCGACGTGACTTGTGACGTCCCACGGGTGCTTAGCACCATTTGTGTTGCCTCAAAAAGCCTCTGAATACCCCATTTGTTCATTTCTTAGGAAATAGAAGTTTGCCTCGAAATGAACATGAAGGCATCCACATATTCATTCCAGGCCACATGACTCCTTTCCAATGACCAGTCATGTCCCTAGAAGGCATCCCGTGGCATCAGTAGCTCGAACCCCGCGAAACTGTATTATAAACCTCAATTTTGGCTATTTTTGGGACATTTTTGGACTTCTCCGGGTCTAGTCATATTTTCTCCCGAAAAGTTCCTAGGAAAGCCGGAGTGACTTGTAACGTTGCGCGGGTGATTGACACCATTTGTGTTGCCTCGAAAAGCTTCTGAACATCCCATTTGTTCATTTCTCGTGAAACCCAAAATTGTCTCGAAATGAACGTGAAGATATCCACATATTAGTTCCAAGCCACATGACTCCTTTCTAATGACCTCCCATGTCTCTAAGAGGCATCCCGTGGCGTTCGAAACTCGGACCCCGAGAAAGTCCAAAATTGTGTATTATAACCTTCAATTTTGGTTGTTTTTGGGACATTTTTGCACTTTTCCGGGCCTGGTCAAATTTCCTCCCGAAACGTTTACTAGGAAGGCCGACGTGACTTGTAATGTTGCGAGGGTGCTTGGCATCATTTGTGTTGCCTCGAAAAGCCTCTGAACACCCCATTTGTTCATTTCTCTCGAAACATAAAATTGCCTCAAAATGAACATAAAGACATCCATATGTTCGTTTCAAGCCACATGACCCCTTTCTAATGACCTTCCATGGCCCTAGTAGGCACATAAGAGGGTGAAATCAAGCCATCTTTAATGGCATCACGTACGAAGTGGCAATCAACTTCAATGTGCTTCGTGCGTTCATGGAAAATCGAGTTCTTAACAATATGTAATGTCGACTGACTATCACAAAAGAGTCGAATAGCCTTGGGATGATGAACACGAAGACTAAGTTATAAACCTTTCAGCCACTTGAGTTCACAAGTAACAGCGGCCATAGATCTATATTTAGCTTCAACAGAGGAGCGATAGACAGTAGGTTGCTTCTTGGTTTTCCAGGAAATAGGAGAGTGACCTAGAAAAACAAGCCAATCAATAAGAGACCGTCGAGTAACTGGACAGGCAGCCCAGTCAGAATCACACCACTCTTGGAGAGTAAAATTACAATCTGGTCGAAGAAGAATAATACCCTGCCCTAGAGTACCTTTTAGATAATGAACGACCCGAATCACTAGTAGAATAATTGCTATTTCCTGCACTGATATTGCTGCGGTTTTACCTATACGCAGCAATATATCACGTAAAAAGAAAACAAAAAATAACCATATTGCTGCGGTTTCGGATGAAAACCGCAGCAATATGTTTTCAACGGAATTTTTTTGACTATTTGACCAAACATATTGCTGCGGTTTATAGAAAAAACCGCAGCAATATATTAAAATAATATAAAAAAATAGTATGAGAACCTATTGCAGCGGTTGCTATATAAAACCGCAGCAATAGGTTTTTAAAACCATAATAAAATAGTCCAAGTAGTGGGTGAACGGTGAATGCGTTTGTTTATTTCTTTCATTCACCCAGCTAGGGTTTCCTCTCACTCTCTCTCCTCCTCTCTTCCTCACATCTTTTTCACGCCTCCTCTCATCTTCTCTCTCTCCTCTAACCCTCTCAAATTCGCTCCTTCGAAATCAACGTCGACCTTTCGAAATCTCTCGCCAGATTCGCAAGTGCCTCGCCAAATTCGCACGGTCTTTCGCCAAATTCGCGACGTTGCTCGCCAGATTCCCAAGGTCGCCGGTGACCGTTCGTTGTTTGTTTGTTTTTCGACATGCTCTCGTGGTCCCTCGCCAGATTTATTAGGTCGCCGTCGACCATTTGGTTTTCGTTCGTTGCTCAACAGATTCACATCTCTCGTTTGTCGCCGTTGTTGGTTGCCGTTGTGGGTCGCCGGTTTTCGTTCGTTGATCAACAGATTCACAAGCCCTGCTTATGCTTTCTTGTCCTCTTTTTTAGCCGGAAATACACAGCTTCTCTCCTCTTTCTTCGCCGGAAATACACAACCTATTGTTATTATTTTTCAATTTTTTTTTTCCTATTTTTGTTAGTTTTTTTTTGGTTATCTGATGTTAGGTTGGTGATACTTGTTTTGGATTTTTTTCATTTTTATTTTTTAGAATGCTTCGCTGGGAATACACGGTTTTGGATTTTTATTTTTAGTCCAATTTGTAACTATGGAGGTTTATATTCTAATATCTGATGTTATTTTCAATTTTTGTTCTTTTTATCGTTATATATTAATCAGATTTATATGTCATTTCATTTTCAATTCATATGCGAATTTTGTGAAAAGTGGATTGGTTTGATGCCTGATTTTAATCTTACAAATGGGATTGCAAAATGGAAAAAAAAAATTTTTTTTTTTGGTTACCAGGACCTATTGCTGCGGTTTTGGGCCAAAACCGCAGCAATAGTTTGACATATTGCTGCGGTTTTGGCCCAAAACCGCAGCAATACTCTCTGTTAAATAGCTAATACATAATAATATTGCTGCGGTTTGGCTTAAAAACCGCAGCAATATAATTAATACCTATTGCTGCCCCCTTAATTGATGCGCGCCCAAAACCGCAGCAATATGGCACTTTTTAACCGCGGCAAATAGCATTTATTCTACTAGTGAATAGCGGCATCCCAATGCTCAACATAAGGCTCCTACATAAATTGAGAGAGGATATGAACCGAATAGGCTAAATCGGGCCGAGTGACAACCAAGTAGATAAGGCGGCCCACAAGACGACGGTAGGCAGCAGGATCAGAATAGAGAGCCCTGGTAGCTAAGCCAGGCTTGTGATTCTGCTCAATGGAAAATCAACAGGTTTGGAAACTAATAATCCGACCTCAGACATAATATCAAGAGTGTACTTCCACTGACATAAGAATAATCCGGAGGAGCTATGAGCAACCTCAATCCAAGAAAGTATTTTAAAGAGCCAAGATCTTTCATATGAAAAGAATCACTGAAATGGGTCTTGGAAGCCATCAGGGAAGTAGAATCATTCCCAGAAATGATTAAGTCATCAACATAAACAAACACATTCATTTGAACCGAACCATGAGTGTAAGTAAACAAAGAATAGTGAGAATATGATTGTAAGAAACCATAACCTCGTAAAGCAGTGACTAATTTGGCGAACCAACATCGAGGAGCCTGTTTAAGACATATAAAGACTTCTGGAGTCGACAAACTAAATTCGGATCGGAAGAAGTAAAACCAGGAGGAAGTTTCATGTAAACTTCCTCAGTAGATCGCCATGTAAGAAGGCACTGTGAACATCCATTTGATGATGTTCCGAATTCTTAGAAGCACCAATAGCCAAAAAAGCACGAATAGTGACCATTTTCGCAACGAGAGCAAAGGTTTCAGTGTAGTCAATGCCTTCTTCCTGATGATTGACAAGAGCAACCAAATGAGACTTAAGTCGCTCAACAGAGCCATTTGAGTAATACTTGACACGTTAAACCCACCGGCAACCAAGAGCACATTTACCAGGAGGAAGAGGAACAAGAGACCAAGTGTCATTAGCCTCTAAAGCTTGAATTTCATCGGACATAGAACTCCTCCAATCACTACTTCTCATTATTGCTTCTTAAAGATTTAGGTTCTGACTTTGAAGTAATAGCTGCAAGAAATAGCCGATAATGCATAGAAAAATTGTCACAATTAATATAGTGCGCAATAGGATAAGGAGTACCTGAAGCAGACTATAGAGACAGAGTGGAGCAGGACGGACCTTGAACAACAACAGGATTGGTAACATAATTACGTAATAAAATAGACGGAAGTTTATGCATGCCACCACCCAAGTCAGAAGAAGAAGATGAAGTAGTGGGCTTTGAGGGAGAAGGAGTAGTTGAAGTAGGAGTTGGCGGCCCAACAGAACGGGAATGAGAGAGAGGCAAATTTGCGATAATAGAAGGATCAGTAGGCCTAGAAGGAGACCCAGAAAGCATGGGGGCAGATTGAGTGAGCGGGGAAGGGTCAGTGGTAGGGGACTCAGATTGGGCTGTGAACTGAGGCCCAGTTGGAGAAGGCGTTAAACTAGGCGCTAATTGAGAAAAGGAGGTGAGTTGTGGCGGAGGGGTACTTGGGAGGGAAATAGCATTGGGCCCAGTAGAGCAGTTAGGAGAAGAGGAAGAGGGAGATTCGGTGTTAGGGTCCGTAGAAATAGAAGAGGAAAGAGAAGAAGTATGGGGCTCATCAGAAGGAAACAAAGGATTTGGTTCATCAGATTCAATAATAGGAGTAAAATCATCATGAATATCGCAAATGGGAACAATAGCATAGGGAACAATATTGGCTTTTTCTGGATGAATAAAGGGGAAAAGATTCTGAAAAAACTTGACATCACGAGAAATAAAAAATTTCCGAGCATCTAAATCAAATAGTTTCCACCCTTTCTTGCCAAAAGGATACCCCATAAAAAGACATTTCCTACTCCGACTGGCAAATTTATCACTTTTGGATTTTAAGTTATGGGCAAAACAAAGACATCCAAAAGTATAAATTTCATCATAAGAAGGACAAGTGCCAGTCAAAATTTCATAATGAGATTTGTTATCAAGTAAAGGGGTAGGAGTACGGTTTATTAAATGTGCTGCAGCAAGAACACCTTCACCCCAAAAATAAATAGGCAAATTGGCCTGAAATCTCAAAGCTCTCCCAACATTCAAAATATGTTTGTGTTTGCGCTCAACTCGCCTATTTTGTTGTGGAGAATGGGTACAATAGGTATAAAAAAATCCTATGCATGGCAGAAAAATAGTCATGTAAACAATGAAATTCCGTATCATTATCACTTTGAACTATTTTGATGGTTTGAGAGTATTGACGATCAACCATAGCAACAAAGGACATAAATATGCGAAATACTTTAGTTTTATCCACCATTACAAAAACCCATACAATACGGGAATAATCATCTACAATAGTCAAGAAATATCGAGCACCACAAGTAGATTGATGCTTATAAGGTCCCCATAAATCACAATGTATTTTCCTCAAAAATCCTAGAAGCTCTATTCTCACTTAAAGGAAATTTATCGCGAGAGTGTTTAGCACGAAAACAAATTTCACATGCCTTATTCAAACTACCTTTTAAACCAAAAACATGATGAAGTAATTAATTTTACGACTTTCTCAGATTGGGTGGCCCATGCGTTGATGCCAAAGAGTGAGAGAAGAAGAGACACTATGAACTGTGACATGTTGAACTTCCTTCGTTCCGAAGTAGTAGAATCCATCTCGTCTAAAACCCGTTCTAATCTGCTTCTTCGATTGGTCCTGAATAACACATGTATGTAAGTCAAAGTGAATAATACAATGCAAAGTATCGGTTAATTGAGATATAGAAACCAAATTGCAATTCAAGGACGGAACATATAGAACATGAGATAGAATAATGTGAGAAGAAAGACGAACCAAACCCTCTTGTGTTGCAACAATAGTAGTACCATTTGGTAAATCAACCGGGCCAGGAGAAGACAAGGTAACAATATCAGAAAGCCAAGTGAGATTACCAGTAACATGGCGAGAAGCGCCAGTATCAAGTATCCATGAAAAATTGTCAAACTTACCCGTTGAACAATCATCGGGAATTTTGGTACTAACAATTAAACCCACCAATACCTTCCACTGTTCTGCTGTAAATAAAGATAGATTGGCTATATATAGGCCCTACCAAGAGTTGGGTTCAAGCAACTTTTGCCCTATTTGGCAAATAGAGTTTAGAATTTAGCTATTAGACTTTAGAGTTTGTTGTTAAAGTTTTAATTTTTTTTTCCAGGCGGATTTGACTGCTGATTTGACAACTTTTTTTTATAAATGTGTTTGGTAACAATTAACTGATTGCTAAAAGTCTATTGCCATTTGTTCGTTTGAAATGATATTGATAGACATTTTAATACATATGTTTATAATTAGTATTATTATTAAAAGTAAAAAAATCATTAAACATTCTTTTACCTAATCCTCTAAAGAAAAAGCTCCTATTAGGAGCTTTTTCATTTTGAGAGTTTTTATTCCAAAACTCTCTTTTACCAAACACCCGTTTTAGAGTTTTTAACTAGTCAAAACTCTAAAATTGGTTCAAAACTCTATTTTTACTCCAAAATTGTAATTGACAAACACCCCTTTGTCTATAATGGAAAATCAAAAGAAAGTCGCAAGCGTGAGTATTAGAGGGGTATGGGACTTGAATTTCCTAGTCTATAACTTGACAAGCGACGCAATTTTCGAGGGATAAAGTGGAATTTCCCCTTATGTTTGTCATAAAATGTGAAAAGATAGAATTGTGTCTTCAATAGCAAAGACTCATCCCCTAACTAGCCTACTCATTAGATGTAAAGCCAATGGTTGCGCAAGCGAATTTGCTCGAGCTCACCTTGACAAACAAGTTTCTACCCTCTATGTTATACCCACCCTTGTGATTTTTTCATGATCCATGTTGATGCGTCATTTATTGGTCTCTATGATATGGCAGGTCTTGGGGAGAATCAATGAGAGAAGTTGGGTTATAGGTAGGGGTGGCAATGAGACGAGACAATTCGCGAGCTACTTGAAATCCACTCGGTCAAAACTCAGTCAAAGCTCGACTCGAGGGAGCTCAAATAATCGAACTCGAGCTCAACTCGAGATGTTGGTGAGTTGAGTTGAGCAACTCTATACTCGATCTGAGAACTCGTGAGAAGCTCGAATACCCAATTACCAATAGCAAAATACATAATTTAACATTTTTCTACCTTATTTTTGCTTTTAACATGAGACACTTGTAAGCTACTCGAAATCTACTCGGTCAAAGCTCGGACAAAACTCGGTCAAAACGCAACTCGAGTGAGCTTGACTCAACTGAAATTCGACTCAAAATGCTAACGAGTCGAGCTAGCTCAAACTCGAAATCAACTCGCATCATTTATTGCCACCCCTAGTTTTTACTAATGAGTCTCTTGCAGCTGATATTCTAAGCATTCTGGAGGCTATGTATATTGTGGAGGCATACCATTTCCATAGATCTATCATCTACTCTTGATTGTAAGATGGTTGTTGACCTCATTAATCAAAAGAACATATTGGCAACATGTGCAGGAAATGGAGCAAGAGACACCCGGAGGTGCTAATTAAACAATGTGGAAACGACAACAAAACGGTGGATGATTTGGCTAAGAATTGTAGAAACCCGGATTTGAAATGTACTATAACTAGGAATTTCCCTACCTCTCCTAGTTATTGTATGGAACATTTAGTTTCGAATTATATGAACTTTGATATTGTAAGTTCTATTGACTATCAATCTAAGAATAATAGCAAACAATAATAGAATATCAAATAAGAAAGCAGGAAAGAACACACCAGAACTTTCACGTGGAAACCCAAGAATTGGGAGAAGAACCACGAATATGCACTAGGAATCAATGAATGTTCAAGAAAGATTACAAAAGCGCTCAAGAACTCTCTCTAAAGCTTTTTTTCTCTCAAATATGTGTTTAAAGATGAAGAATACATTATTGACGTAATTAGGGCACCTATTTATACCCCCACTAAAGAAAACCGCAAAAAACCGCGTTTGCGAAGCGTTTGCGATAGGTGCGGGCGCACCACTGTTTGGTGTGGGCGCACCAGTATTTGGTGCGGGCGCACCCCGTGTGCCGAACCCCTTTTCTTTCTACGCAACCTTTCTCCACACCCCATACACCCCATTGAGCCTCATATGGACCATATATCCAACAATCTCCCACTTGGAGATAGGTGTAAGTGAAGAAAACTCCATACTTTCATCATCTTCTCATTCATCTCAACTCCTAATCCACCATCTTCGCCAACAATCAACAAAGACCAACTAAGGTTCTGCACAACCTTTGTTTATCACAACTCACACTCTTAGTGAGCATATCTGTTGGATTCTTAGCACCCAACACTTTCTCCGGACTCAACTCATTCTCCTCCACTAAACTCCTGATATAGTAAAAACGCCTACGAATGTGTTTAGTCCTACAATGATACATGGAATTCTTAGCCAAATGCACTGCACTTTGACTATCACTGTAAAGTATCACTTTCTCCTATTTAATGCCCATCTCCTCAAGAAAACCAATCAACCATACCATCTCCTTACCTGCCTCCGACATAGCCACATACTCAGACTATGTAGTAGACAAAGATATACACTTCTGTAACTTGGACATCCAACTCACTGCAGTACCCCCCACAGTAGATACATATTCTGAAGTGCTTTTGCTTGTATCGATATCTCCACTGAGATCAGCATCAACATAACCCTCTAGCTTTACTCCCTTCTGCCAGAAACAAAGCCCCATACTTGAAGTACCCTTCAAATACCTTAGTAACCACTTTACAGCCTCCCAATGTTTCTCACCTGGATTAGAAACAAACCTGCTAACAACTCCCACTGCAAAAGCAATGTCTGGTCGTGTGCACACCATGTCATACATCAAGCTACCAACAACTGAAGCATAGGGAACAGTGGCCATCCGCTCCTTTTCTGCTTCTGTAGTTGGTGAATGCTCCCTTGTCAATTTGAGATCACTAGGAAGTGGTGAATTTCTGGGTTTAGCATCTCCTACATTAAACCTCTTCAGCACCTTAAGAATATAATCCTCCTGAGACAACTTCAACATACCAGTAGACTTGTCCCTGAAAATATTCATGCCTAAGATTTGTGTAGATTCACCCAAATCCTTCATCTCAAATACTTGTGACAGCTTTCCTTTCACACCATTTATCATATCCATACTTGTACCAGCAATCAGAATATCATCAACATACAGAAGTAAATAAACATAGTCATTTTCATACCTCTGAAAGTAACAATAATGATCACTATCAGCTCTCTTGAACCCACTGCTACACATGAATGTGTCAAACTTTATGTACCACTGTCTAGGAGCCTGCTTCAATCCATATAAGCTCCTCTTGAGCTTGCACACCAAGTTCTCCTTTCCTTGAACTTTAAAACCATCTGGTTGCTTCATGTAAATTTCCTCCTCCAGATCACCATGTAGAAACGCAGTCTTTACATCCATCTGTTCTAAGAACAAATTTTCAGCAGCAACAATAGCCAACAAGATACGAATAGTAGTTAACTTCACAACAGGAGCAAATATTTCATTATAATCTATACCCTCCTTTTGTAGGAACCCCTTTACTACTAATCTCGCCTTATACCTGACACTTCCATCAGGCTCTTTCTTCAGTCTGAAGATCCACTTGTTGCTAAGTGCTCTCATACCTTTAGTAATGCAGACAACTCCCATGTCTGATTCTTTTCCAGGGACTTCATCTCATCTTTCATGGCTAACTCCCACTTAGATGAATCAGTCGAATTTATTGCTTCCTTGTATGATTCTGGTTCACCTGCATCAGTTAGTAACAAATAATACATAGAAGGTGAATATCGAACAGGTGTTTTGGACACCCTTGCGGATTTTCTCAAGTCAACTTGAGAGACAATTCTCGTGTACTAGAACTGGAGCCTCTTGGTTGTATGACAATTGTACCCTCTGAATTACCAGGCTGTGAGATATCTGACTCCTCAGAATCAGACCCTGCAGGAGTGTGAACCTCATCTCTATGTTGCTCACCCAATTCTGGAACAATGACATCCCTAACACAATGCCACCTATCTCCACAATCTCCTTCTCCTGAACTCCCACTACTTAGTAATCTCAGATTTATCACCAAATACATCCTTATACAGCTTAGTCTCATCAAATGTGACATCACAGTGTCTCAAAATCTTCCTACCTTTTGGTTCCCAACATCGATATCCATACTTCTCAGAACCATACCCAATAAAATAACATTTAACGGCTTTTGGGTCTAACTTGTCACGTTTCTCAGATTGAACATATGCAACACAACCAAATAGTTTTAGAAAAGAAAGATTTACCTCCTTTCCACTCCAAACCTCCTCTGGAAACTTGAACTCAAAGGAACTGATGGTCCTCTGTTGATCAAATAAGCTGTTGTACTAACTGAATCTGCCCAGAAAGTCTTAGGTAGCCCTGCATGCAACCTCATACATCTAGCCCTCTAGTCAGTGTCCTGTTCATCCTCTCTGCAACTCCATTCTGTCGAGGTTTCCCTGGAACGTCCTCTTCAGAATTATGTCGTTTTCCTTACAGAGTTTTGTGTACTCTGTCAACTCATACTCACCTCCATTATCAGACTTAATGCACTTAATCTTCCTTCCAGTCTGATTCTCGACCTCAGCTTTCCACTTCTTGAAGGTCATGAAGTCAGATTTCTTCTTCATGAAGTAGACCCACACCTTCCTACTGTAGTCATCAATGAAAGTAACAAAATACCGTGAGCCTCCAAGAGATCTGACTGGTGAAGGACCCCACAAGTCAGTGTGCACCAATTCTAGCTTCTCAGTTTTCAACTCTTTCTTGGCTTTTGTGAAAGTCACCTTTTTCTGCTTGCCATAAACACAGCTCTCACAAAATTCCATGTCAACTGATTTCAACCCTGACAACTTGCCACTTGAAGCTAAAATCTTCATCCCCTTTCACCCATATGACCAATCTAGTATGCCATAACTTGGTCTCATCTACTGTAGCTGCACCAATCATGACTGTACACCCTGCAATAGTGTATAGGGCTCCCATCTTAGTACCTCTAGCCAAAATCATGGAACCTTTGGAAATCTTCCACTTTCCCTCACAGAACACAGTTTTGTAGCCACATGAGTCCAGTTGACTCACAGAAATCAGATTCTTTGCTAGGCCTGGAATGTACCTAACATCATGCAGTTTTAAAGTTCCTCCATTCGTAGTCCTGACAACCACATCTCCCTTCCCCATTATATCCAAGGTCTTATCATCAGCAAGATGGACCTTTCCTAACTTCTTTGCCTTGAAGTCCTGAAACAGCTCCCTCATGGGTAAGATGAAAGATGCCCCCGAATCTAGGATCCACGACTCTATAGAACTATCAAACTCAAAACAGAGCATCCTCAACCTTATTCGATGCAGAAGATATCGATGAGTTGTCACTATCCTCTTGTTTCTCATTATGGTCAGATTTTCCACCCTTCTTCTTGGGATGTGGACAATCCCTCTTTGGATGACCCTTCTCACCACAATTCCAACAGGTAAAATTTGTTCTACCCTTTGACTTACTTCGCCCCCTTGACTTTGATCTCCCTTGTGAACTCTTCCCTTTTCCCTTTTGTTTTCCCCTCCCTCTACCCTCTACACTGTATGCCCCAGATGATTCTCCACTTCTTTCCTTCGAATGCTCTCACTCAAAATAAGATCACGGACAACATCATAAACCAATTTCTTTTACCAGAGAATTACTAACAGCAGTTACAACAGTTTCCCAAGCAGTAGGTAAAGAGGACAACAAAATTAAAGCTTTCACCTCATCCTCAAAGACAATATTAACAGATGATAACTGACTTATTATTGAATTAAATTCATTAATATGTTCGGCAGCAAAACTACCATTATTCATCTCTAAATCAAATAAATGGCGCATCAGATATACCTTATTCATAGCCGAGGGCTTCTCATACATATCTGACAGTGCTTTGATTAATCCTGCCGTTGTTTTGATATCCTTGACATTGAACGCCACAGTCCGAGCCAATGTCAAACGCACCACCGCTAGTGCCTGCCTCTCTAGTACCTTCCACTTAGCCTCCTCAATCTCAGCAGGCTTTTCAGACAAAGGTTGATACATATTTTTCTGATATAAGATGTCTTCTATTTGCATCTTCCAATATCCAAAATATGTCCCATCAAACTTCTCAATTCTAATCTTTGAATCCTCCATTGTTAATCATTCTAGATCTAGACAATAATCAAACCTAGCTCTTGATACCACTTATAAGTTCTATTGATTATCAATCTAAGAATAATAGCAAACAATAATATAATATCAAATAAGAAAGCAGGAAAGAACACACCAGAACATTTACGTGGAAACCCAAGAACTGGGAGAAAAACCACGAATATGCACTAGGAATCGATGAATGTTCAAGAAAGATTACAAAAGCGCTCAAGAACTCTCTCTAAAGATTTTTCTCTCTCAAATATGTGTTTAAAGATGAAGAATACATTAATGACGTAATTAGGGCACCTATTTATACCCCCACTAAAGAAAACCGTAAAAAATCGCGTTTGCGAAGCGTTTGCACCAGTACTTGGTGCGGGCGCACCAGACCTCAGGTGCGGGCGCACCCGAGTCTTCTGCCTCAATGTGTGAAAGTCCTCCGTAGATTAGGTGCGGGCGCACCCCTTGTGCCTAACCCCTTTTCTTTCTACGCAACCTTTCTCCACACCCCATACACCCCATTGAGCCTCATATGGACCATATACCCAACAGATATATCTAAGTAAGTGTTCCTCTTTTCTCCAAAAAAAAAAAAATGTTGAACCTGAGTTCTTGCACTTATTTTCTTTCCCAATCACATGGTGTTTTTTTTTTTTCTTTTCCAAAGTTCTACCAACAAATGTTGTTTGCTGCTGTAATTTGTCACAACTCAATTACCATACATGGAGCAGTATCATGTTATTAGTAGTGTGGAGGTAGTATCATGTCATTAATAGTGTAGAGGAAATGAGGAATAAGTTAGTTGAAAGGATACATATATTCAACGATACATTAACCAAAAGCTACTACTAAAGGAAAAGGAACACACTAAATCACATAGTAACTAACTATTGTTTAACAAGAAGTCTCTTTCAGCCTATCCAAAAACCGTTTCACGTCAATTTCGGTTGACAGTCCTGCCACATTTTCTTATCTCACCCTGACAAGCTGTGAGAACCTCAATGGAACCCATACGAACCATAGCTTTAGCGAATTTTCTAGCCCATATATCACCTCTGTCTCGAAAGATTTTCACCATAGTTGCAGTTTTATTGGATCCATTAAAGGGTCTCTTGGGTTAGAATTATTGGATGGATAAAGCCTTGGGGTAACTGCAGAGCAATTGGAAACTCCAATAGAATGAGCTCCGGAAAGGGTAACCATTTCTTCCAAGGAAAGACCTTTTGTTTTAAAGAATTGATGGAGTAATTGCAAATCAAAAAAGGGTGCGGGTAAGTTTAGGGGAGGCTCATCTATAAGTGAGACTAATCCATCTCGTCGCCCTAATCTTAGTGCATATTTGATCCCTCATAGCAGGTAGGCACTATCATGAGCCGCAAAGGCTAGGATGTCCGCACAAGAAACTGTTTGAGGGCAGTGAGCTTCAAGCTCAGCTTTCGCCTCATCAATCACCTCATAGCCTCTTAAGCTTGGGTTGTTGATGAAGTGTCCTTCTCTGTTTTGCTCCTCATAGTAGAATCAAGAAGTACTGAAGCATCACATCCCTGAAATTTATATGTGGAAAAGTTAACAAGTATATATTAGTGCATGAACATGAAAACTAAACTTGGTTTGTTGAATGATGCTTGAAAGTGAATTCGTGTGTAAAAGATTTATGTGAAAGTTGCTAATAATACATTATTAGCAGGGCCGTATTTGGGCATGGGCGAGAGGGGCAGGTGCCCAGGGCCGCCCCAAAACACATAGCCCAAATAAGTAAAGGTAAAAGAGAATAAAAGGAAAAATAGAAAAAAAATGGAAAAGAAAAGATCACTGCAAAATTGCAAATGCTGCCGACAATTAAGCTTATTGCGAATTAAGTTTGTTATTCGATTCTCCCACTTGTTTTTCAATTCAATGTCAAACCCTCAAAATTTTTGGGTAATTTCTCTCTTTTCTTTGCAATTTTTGTTCTTTATTCGATTTTTTTAGGTTTTACAAATTCTGAATTTTATTACTTCTTTTTAATTAATTTGCTTTGCACTAATTAAAAAGAACAGACCCTTAATGCATCATTTTTTTTATAAAATTTTGATATTATCTAATATAAATTTCAATTATTTTTTTTTTTCACTTTATTTCGGTCCAGGTTAAATTTTTCTGCCTTTGGTCCTTCTATAATAGATGGTTGTAACTTTATTTGTTATTGTTTTATTAGTCATTTAATTGTGCATCTTTTCAATTTCTTTTTGGTTTTCTGATTGACATATTAAATGATCAAGTACTTACCTCCTTATTTAACGTCTCTTTCAAAAAATTCGGACCAAAAAATTGTTTATTTTTCGGTCTAGACCGGAAAATAAAACATTCAAAAAACTTGTACATAATCATGGCCCTAATATGTAGGCTCGCCCTTGGCCTCCAAAATCTCAGAAACGGGGTTGATTACTATAGGCATACTAAAGATTGTACATACCCTCACAAAACAATCATGGAAGTGCAATCTGATTAGACTAGCTCCTAGTCCAGGATTCCTAATGATCGTCTTCTTTACAACATTTTTCACAATTGTCTCTGCTGAAGGACAACTCTGGTTATAAAACCCAATTTTTAGAGACAGGGAAGCAGCAACAGTAGACATATGTGCCATGGAAAGAATGAAGAGTATGCAAAGGAATGAAGAAGTCTGCATTTTTTTTTCTCTTGATTGAGGTTGAAATTGTTGGAAATTAAGGATACAGAAAAATAAGTGATTATGTGGAGTTTATATATAGACGTAACAAGCATGAGCATGGGCGTGTAGATAAATGTTGGAGAAAAGGTGTAAAATGATGTATAGTATAATTAAAATGGTTTATATCAACCACCCTACAGGCTACAGCTAACTAGTTGAATCTACCTTGATACTTAAAATGGAATTGGTAATGTGAATCATCTTAATTTTAAGGCTTTGAATAGTTCCTACATCCTATGTTAATTAATATGCTGCAGTACTTTGAAAGTGATCAATGATCACTACTTAGTTACTAGAGGCTTTCTGTATGATTTTTACCGTGATTTGACATGTAACCTATAATTGAAAGGGAAAAGAATTGTCATACATTTGTTTTGGGTGTAAGAAAGAAATTGAAGGTTTTGTGCACTAAAAAGTTAATGCTAAGGGGAAAATGGTGAAGTGAATGATTACCTTTGAAGCTAAGTGTGTCATACTCATGTTGAACATGTATAAGGTTGAAGAGGAATTTGGTTAAGTACTATCAGAGGATGAACAACCAGAATGTTTTGTAGAAAGGCTCAAGCGTAATTTTGAGCCAAATTTCTTTGCCAAGTTATATCAAATAAAATGCTTAGGTAAATCTTCTACATTTAATAGTAACCACGCGCGCGAATTTATTTTCAAGAGGTTACCATAGTTGGAATGGTTGTATAAATCTTCTAGGGAATGTATATTCATGAACTTATGTTTGTCCTTTCGCTTTCTCTTATCCCAGTTCTAAGGAGGGACTTAATCAACTATAAGGCATATCTCAAATTGGTGCTATATGTATTTTTTTTTTCAACTAAATTATTCCTGAACTACGAACTCAAATTATTAACTAGTAGCTAGCTATAAGTAGGAAACTTCAACAAAATTATGTTGCTACATTCACTAGATCATTGGGCAAAAACTTCATTTTAATGACAAGACATATCCAAAACCAATGCTATTTGTATCCTTGTTGCAACTAAAAATTATTCTTAATTAATATGTTTGTTACCAAAGCTACAAACGCAAATTATATTAACTACTCCATCCGTTTCAAAATATAATACATTCATGCTTTACAAAAATGTATTTTTCCGAATATAGTACATTCACGCTTAACAAAAATTTACTTTAACTACAAATATATCTTATTTTTAAGTAAAAACTATAAAATTTATATTATTATATTCATCTTTAAAAATGCTACAGTAATATATTATTTTCTTTTTTTATCAACTTGAATTAAGAGTAACTAATGGTCGATATTCGACCTTAAATATTGCACTTGCCTTACATTTGAAATGGGAGGAGTATTGACTTAATAGCAGCTACAAACAACAAGCTTGAAAAAAATTAATCATGTTACTACATTCACTAGATTATTGTCGTAAATAATAGAATATGTTAATATTCTGCTTAGTTGTAAATATATCTTTTGTATATTTAGTTAGTTTCCTATTTTGTAGGAGTCTCCTTGTATTTATACTGACTACACTCTCATTCAATGATTAAGAAAATAATCATTCTATTATAATATCAAGAGCCTAGGGTTTATTTTTCCTCCTCTAGTCGCCGCCCCCCTTCTCTATTCTGTTCTTCCCGCCGCGGCCGTGATCCGCCATGACTGAATCCAAGTCAAGCTATCGTCCTGCCCTCACTCTAAACATCAAACAACACATCTCTCTCACCCTCGACCTTGAGAACGTTCATTACTCTTCATGGGCGGAACTTTTTAAAATCATGGCACGCGCCAATCAAGCCCTTGATCACATCATTCCTCCCTCCGACCAACCGGACATCAAGGACAAGGAACTATGGGGCCGCTTGGATGCGTTGGTCCTTCAATGGATCTACCACACCATCACCGAGGATCTCATACTTACGATCCTCGAACCCGACTCCACGGCACAACAAGCATAGGAGCGTCTGCGCGACATCTTTCAAGATAATAAACACTCACGTGCCGTCTATCTTGAACATCAATTCTCTCACACTCATCTTGAGAACTTTAAAACTGTCTCTGCTTATTGTCAAACACTAAAAATGATTTCCGATCAATTGGCCGGAGTTGGCTTGCCGGTCACAAATCAGAGACTAGTACTTCAACTTGTCGCGGGACTCGCAGAATCGAATTGGGATGCTTCAAAATACTCAGGGGGAGTGCCTTACTTCTCCAGAGGCAATTAAAGAAGAAATTATCAGTTTTTATAAGAATTTGCTTGGCGCTTGTGCTTCCTCTTTGACTGCTCTAGATCTAACCACAATCAGAGCTGGTCCAGTGTTGTCCTTAGATACCAGGGCCTCTCCTATTCATCCTGTTACAACAGAAGAGATTGATAGAGCTCTGCAGCAGATTGATGATAATAAGGCCCCAGGGGTTGATGGATTTAATGGCTTGTTTTTCAAAAAATGTTGGCACATTATCAAACATGATGTTTATAGAGGTGTGATGGAATTCTTTGAACAGTCCTACCTTCACAAACCAGTTAATAATACTGTTATTACTCTGGTTCCTAAAGTGTCACCAGCCATGTATGCAAAGGATTTCAGGCCAATAGCTTGTTTTACTACTCTCTACAAGATTATATCTAAGATACTCACTCACAGGATGCAGAATGTGATGCAGGAGGTGGTAAATGAAGCTCGATCTGGTTTTATTCCTGATAGATATATAGCTGATAACATCTTATTAGCTTCTGAATTGATAAAGGGATATTCCAGGAAGTATATCTCACCTAGATGTGTTATCAAGGTTGATATAAAAAAGGCCTATGACTCTGTTGAATGGCCTTTTTTGAAAAAAATGATGCTTGAACTTGGTTTCCCTACAATATTTGTGGGGTGGATAATGGGCTGTGTCAGAAGTGTCTCTTATTTTATTGCTATAAATGGTATTTCATCTATACCTTTTAATTCTAAGAAGGGCCTAAGACAAGGAGATCCTCTTTCTCCTTTTCTTTTTGCTCTTAGTATGGAATATCTTAGCAGATGTTTGAAAGAGCTTAAAGAGGATCTTGAGTTCAATTACCATCCCAAATGTGAGAGAATCTCACTTAATCATCTCATGTTTGCTGATGATTTGCTGATGTTTGCAAGGGCTGATATCAGTTCAGTGGTTAAAAAAATGAATGCTTTTAGGAAATTTTCTGAGGCTTCTAGGTCGGTTACTAGTGTGGAGAAGAGTAATATTTATATGGGGTGTGACTGGTGAAGAAGCTCAGATGATTGCAGAGACTATTAGTATGCCTATTGGGAGTCTGCCATTAAATATCTTGGAGTGCCTCTTACTTCCAAGAAACTAACCATCTCTCAATGTAAAGTGTTAGTTGAGAAAATTACTGCTAGAGCTCAGTCCTGGATGACAAAGCATCTCAGCTATGCTGGTAGGTTACACTTGATTATAAGCATTTTGAGTAGCATGCAGAATTTTTGAGCTCACATATTTCCTCTCCCAAATAAGGTTATCAAAGCTGTGGAAGCAATATGTAGGAAGTTTCTGTGGACTGGTCAAATACTAGATTCCAGAAAAGCACCTGTTGCTTGGCAGAACTTTTATAATCCTAAGGTGTCAGGAGGTTGGAGCTTGATCAACATGGATACTTGGAATAAAGCTGCTATGTTAAAGCTTTTATGGGCTATTTCCTTCAAAACTGATAAGATATGGGTCAAGTGGATAGCTGCTTATTATCTTAGAAGACATGATATCTCTAGTGTTGTAATCAACAACAACATGTCCTGTCATTTGAGAAAAATCCTAAAATCTAGAGATCTTCTTGGAGAGTTGGGGAGCTGGGATGATATGATGCACCATGGAAAGTTTAGTATTAAAAAAGCCTACAAGCTTCTTCAAGGGGAGAAGCAGAAAGTGAATTGGAGAAGAGTTATATGCAACAATAGAGCAAGCCCAAAAAGCAAGTTCATTGTATGGTTAGCTGTCCAAAATAGACTTCCCACTACTGATAGAATTAGTAGATGGAATGTTGCTTGTCAATTGCAATGTAGATTATGTTCTACCCAGATGAGACCATCCAACATCTCTTCTTTGAGTGCAGTTATTCTGCTGAGGTTTGGATGGGGCTGTTGCAGAAAATTGATATTAACAGGACTGCATGTCCCTTTGATGTTGAATGCAGAATAGTGTGCTCTAAAGCCCACAGTAAGAGTATGAAAGCAAGGGTGTATGTGATGATGTTCTCTGAGGCAGTGCATACTCTCTGGTGTCAAAGAAACAATGTAATCTTTGCTAATACCTATTGTTCTCCCTATCGACTGATTAAACAAATTATCTTCCAAGTTGCTTGTAACTGTAATGAGGCTGAGAGGAAGTTATTAGTGCAATAGGGTAAGGTCTACTGTTGTTCTTTTCCTTGTTTGGCTTTGTCCTTTTGGTCTAGTTTGCTTGCGGAGCCTAGGTTGTATCGTTTCACCAATATTTTTTTTGGTTGTCAATAAGAATTTTGAATTGCCAAAAAAAAAAATATAACCTTGAAACTTGAGACATAGGGTTTAAGACTTATATTAGTATCGTACTAACAATGACGACGATGATGATAATAAAATTAACTAATTACTTCTTCCGTCTCTTATTTGTTTACCCATTTTTTTGGGTACACAGTTTTATGAAATATAGTATGTGGGTCCTAAATATAAATAGAAAGTATTTATCTCTATTATATAAGTGAAAGGGGAGGCATTGTGTATCTCAATTAAATGACTATAATACCCTTATTTTTTAATTATATCAATTTTATTAAAATTTTTAAAATAATAATGGGTAATCAATCAATCAAAATGTTTGCCATTTAAAACAACTAAAATTAAAATAACTTTAAAAATTAGGTTTTAAAAAAAGAAAGACTAAAAAGTTTACAAAAAAAACAAATATAACAAATTATAAAAACCTTACATCAAAAGAAAACATTATCAAACTAAAAACAATCAGCAATATACACTTCCACAATATGTGTCATGGAAGCAACAACAGTAGACATATGTGCCATGGAAAGAAGGAAGAGTATGCAAAGGAATGAAGAAGTCTGCGTTTTTTTTCTCTTGATTGAGGTTGAAATTGTTGGAAATTAAGGATGGGTTTTAAAGTTGAAGAAAAGGTGTAAAATGATGTATAGTATAATTAAAATGGTTTATTAATCATATCAACCACCCTACAGGTTACAGCTAACTATTTGAATCTACCCTGATACTTAAAATGAAATTGGTAATGTGAATCATCTTAATTTTAAAGCTTTGAATAGTTCCTATCGTCCTATGTTAATTAATAGTTGCAGTGCTTTGAAAGTGATCAGTGATCATTACTTAGTTACTAGAGGCTTCTGTATCATTTTTAACGTGATTTGACATGTAACTAAAAATTGAAAGGGAAAAGAATTATTATCCTATACATTTGTTTTGTGGTATAAGAAAGATATTGAAGGTTTTGTGCACTAAAAAATTAAGGCTAAGGGGAAAATGGTAAAGTGAATATATAAGTGTGTCGTACTCATGTTGAACATATATAAGGTTGAAGAGGAATCTGGTTAAGTACAATATATTCTCATTGCAAGTTGCTAAAACAATTGTTACACGAAAACTTTAAACTTTTGTTTAAGTTAAATCTCTACTTTTTGTAGTTTGATGAGCAGAATAATGCTCATGATTTGAGTTGACATTTTCGGAGTAATTAACAAACAGATATTTACACCCAAAAAAAACAAACAGATCTAATCTACACTTAAGAAAGCTACTACATATTCACAGACTACGAAAAAGAAAGAATATGTGCTAGTGTGAAGAGTATGTATTAGACAATACTGGCATAGTTGTTATCATGTTGCGCATTATTGTCGAATAGCCGAACACAATTCATTTGCCCCCTAACAGTCTCCCAATCATGCACAGGCCAATCTAAGTTAGTAAAATGACCGTCGACATACCGTCCAAATAGAGTAGTACTTCCTGGCCAACAATTGACAGGACTCGTTACTCTTGCCTCAAGTGCGTTGGCATTGGCGTTGGCATTTTTCTGCAGCCAGCATCCGTATATTGCATCGGCGAATGCATCCCAACTATCAAATTGTTCTGCGTATAAGGCCGTTTGAATGACTTGTACGAGACAATTGTTCACATTGTATCTCCAAATTGTTATTGTGTTAAGCCAATCATATACGTTTCCATCAGCATTTTGGCCACCACCATTTCCATTGTTATTTCCACCAATATTACCAGCTTCCCCATTCTCAGCAGCATCATTGTGGTGGAATACGACATTACCATTACCATTAGCATTAGCATTATTGTTATTATTCGCATTGTGCACACCAGTTTGATAAGGCAAATGACCATTTTCTTGTGGTGCATCGGCTAATTTTCGGACCTGAAATGTACATAAAAACAATTAGAGTCGATCAAATTACACTATCGGATGATATTAATGCAGTGTAATATAGCTGTATGTATGACTTACTGCAGAATTTCTATTGAAACTTGAGACTCTATAGAGTAATAAAACATCAGAATTTGCGGTTTCACCTATCATTAAATCCCATTAGTCTTGTATTGCCATAAGAACATCCACAATTAAACTAAGAATTCATCAACTTAATACAAATCTTGTAAGACATATATACAGGTTGAATTATTGCAAATCAAATGAAGACATACCACAATCACTTTCCCCATTGTTACAGTCGGAGAATGTAACGAATAGTAGTCGAGGTGGCTTCAAGTGTGGACTACTAAAACCTCTAGATTTTCCAGAGTAGAAATTTGACGCAATTCCAATGCCAATGTAATGTGATTTGATGCAAGAAACCAGTGTGTCTTTTGATGAGTGATATTTATATCACTCTAAACCGCTTATTTATCCCTATATTTAACCTTTATTTTGTATTTTACCCTCTTTTATGAGAGTAGGATGGGAGTTGTGTGTTGGGTCAATAGCTAATTCAAGTAGTGTTCATGTATTATCTCTATGTTTGATATTCTTATGCCTATTTCATGATTAGTTGGTGTTTAATCCCATCTCCTAACTTTAGTTATCTTTGATATTTGGCTTTTTCGTAGTTCTTAGTTGGTTATTGACAATTTCCGACTCGATTCCGGCCTAGCTTATTGTTTTATCAATACATTTTGGTGTTCCTTAGTCCCTGTGGATTTCGACCCTTACTTATCACTTTACCTAGTTTAGTGATTTAGTTAGGTTTTGTTTGACCTTAGGAGATTAGTAACGACCTAGTTTTTCCTTTGTCATCTTTGCAACTTTCAATTGCATTGCTTGAAGAAGCAGCACCCATTTCTATGAAAGAAATTAAGAACAGGAAATGTATTGGTAAAATTGGTTCATGAGTAATCAAATTATCTGTGAATTTACAAGACAATGAAATGGAACGATAAAAGACTGGCAGAACATCTTTTAATACAAGAAATCACGATATTTGCTTATATTTTGAAGTTCTTTGAGTTCATCCAGTAATGTGACATGGCTTGTTGAAAAATCTACATTTGATGTTACATTGAAATGATAAATTATGCTATTAAACTGAATAACAAAGTAATAACAAAAAGAAACATTAAGTTATTTTTATCATCACCATTAAACATTTCGCAAGAGGTTCAAAAAGACATACTATGTTCTTGTATCATCATGGACGTACATTTTAGCGCAAGCAAATAAACATGACAATTCAACGAAAATTGAACAATAATCTATGACAAAATTATTTCATTATAATTATAAAACACTAGAACTACTTACCAGATGCGAAGGAGATATTGGTAGTCGTATCATCAATTCATCATCAGCATCATCAAACAGAATTTGGGAAACGCATTTGAAGTTAACAATCTTGATAACAATGGTTTTAGTGCAACGAATGTTGATCAATTCAGAAGACTTCAAGAAGAAACTTTTAGGATCTTGAATATGGGTATTGTCAACATTGATGTCAGATTCTTTTTCAGCTGGTTTTATCATTCCTAAACTTTGTGAATTGAATTCAGAGTCGCAAAAAGATGCAATTTTAGAGTGCTTCGGTTTGATTAGTTTGAAGTTGAACATGATTTCTGGGTTTATGTTTGCAGATTCATTCATGCTTAACGAAGATGAAGAGAAGAAAACCGATTAGAAGGTAAATGAGTAATTAAGAAAAGGAATAAAAGAGGATCACAACAAAGTTTGTTAGTTATGATTTTGATGAAGTTGGTTGAATAGTATAACAGAGTAAATAGAGTAGTTTGAGAGGAGAGGAGTATTAGAAGGGGTTTTTCCGTTTTTGTAGTTGCTTACTTACGCCAACTGCCTAATTGAATTGGATTAACCAAGTTTGTCTATGATAGTCACTGATTCTTTTACGAACTCTGCATTAACTTTTTAAAGTAGGACCTTGATTTTTTTATAAAGTGGTAAAAAAACTTATCGCAAATTCTTATATGCGGTCGGTTACACGGGATGTTACAGGTTTGGCTGCGCGCGAGACACACTGTCAGCTCATTTTTGATAGTTATACAAGGTGTATTTGATGTCGAAAGTGTGGTGATTTATGTTGTAAATGTAATACTTCGTATTTTTCTTTATAAATAAGAAAATATAAAGAATATAATTGAAAGGTATTTTAGTATTATTTACAAAAATAATAATAAAATGATAGTAATATAGTTTGAGTACACTTACAACTTTGACGTAATTCTATTATCGTTCGGTTTATTTTTTTTAATTTCGGAATAAATAAATTAAACCGAATCTAGGTTTGCCACACTATAAATATGAGAAAATAAGAATAAAAAAATCAGAAAAAAACCCTAATTCTCTCTCCCTCTCAGCCGTCCCTCTCTCTTCTCTCTCAATTGCTCTCTCACAGCCGTTTTTCCTCTCTCTCTCAAATTCTCTCTCTTCTCTCTTCTTCTTCCGCGTCGCCTCCCTAGAGTTTCGTCGACGGAGACGATGTTGGGTGTGTGGGGTCTCTCGCCGCCTTCGACGAAGTAGTATCGTGGTGCGTGACGCAAGGATTGAAGTCGAGGATTCGTGCGACGAGGGTCGTGCGTGTATTGTGTGTGCGATTCGAGCGGTCGGGTGGTGCGAGAAGCTGCTCGAGTGTCTGCGGGTTTCGTGCGACGATTCGAGGGTGCGAGCGACGAATCGAGCGTGTTGTGCGAGCGTGTTGTGCGAGCGGTTCGCGCGGCGAGGTTGTGCGAAGTCGAGCGTGGTCCGTGGCTCGTGGGTTTTGTGCGATGCTTCGCGTGGTTCGGGTGTTCGCGTGGTTGTGAGGGAGTTCGTTCGAGTCGCTAGGTTTGCGCGAGTGTGGGTCGAGCGCGAGTGCTGCCGGAGGGGTGAGTCGCGGTCGCCGGCGCAGGTCAGCCGTCGTTGGTGGTCATACCCTCTCTTTTGTTCTTTAAAATATTATGTATAATATAACTTCTCGTTGTTACCTATTATTGTAGAATATGCATGTTTTAATTATTAAGTTGTAAGTTTATTAATTTGTAATTTGAGTAAATTATTAATTAATTAAGTTTGTATAATTCGTTTAAGTTATTAATCTGATTTAAGGGTTTGTAAATAAGTAAGGTGTAAAGTTAAGAAAGTAGATTATTGAGTATTAGTTGGAACATTATAATGAATTTGCTATTCAAACCTGATTTTAGTAGTATTGGACATAAGGACTTGAATGGAGTTGTTAAAGGTGTTATATTACTGAGTTAACTAAAATCATGGCTCACTAACATTGACTCTCAAAAGACGCTAAGTTCAATATTAGGAAAGAAAAAGAAAGTTAATAAACAACGAGATTAGTTATGGTTTATACTTCGAAATACTAAGTCGATATAGTTGTCACGTATTATTTGATAATATTGTCAAGGACGTAGCACTGAAGTACTTCCTTATCGTTTAGGTCCCAATTTCATAAGCGGAACGTTTGATTAGACATCGAAAATTCTCCGTTACAAGATACTTACATGTGCCAGTTCAGTTGCAATTATTAGTATCATGTTAGGTTGCAAGTTATTCGATTGGAATCTAGAATCATGATAAGGAATAATTGTGATTGCTGATATTGTTTGGTAATATGTTTATGATTGGAAATCGATATGTGGCATTGTAATGCGAAATTCTATCGTATCATGAGCATGATTATTAGATTTATATTATTTGATCCATGGTGTAACAAGAATGTTACAAGAAGAAAAGATTGGAGTATTGTATCTAAGAAAGCATGTTCAATGATTCTATGTTATTGTGGTATGAATGAACAATACTAAGAATGAATTTTGGCAATAAACTTGTAGTTGGATTCTCTACAAGTGATGAACAATGGGGGGAGTATGGAACTTGTTCTACACTCCTACGCAGGCCTATTGTGGCAATAGTGTCCTTATAAATTTTGATAACTCAAGTAGGCGAAAGGTTACGTACGATCTTGGGGGTATCCATACTAAGGTGATGGGTGTGAGACGGAACGAAACCGTATTTGCATTTCATCTAATAGATCAGACCAGGTTGTCTATTAAGGATTAAGTAGCCTGTATAATTCTGGTAAGATGACGGGAAATGTTCGCTGCCAACTAAATAAAAAGCAAAGAATGTAATGCTATTGTAGTGTCATGTCTATGGATGATCATTATTGCTTTGTTTATGTTTGTATGCATTCAATGGTATACTATGTACTCAGCGTAGCTGATTGTGTGTTATTTTGTGTTTGTTGACCTGTGATGAACCATTGATTCTACAATAAGGAACAGACTAGGTGTACTGGTGCTGCTACATAATACTGAGCATACGGAGGATAATCCTTAGTCTTTGAACTTTAAAGCGTTTTAATTAAGCATTATAAGATTATTATGATTTACTTAATTAGTTTGTGGCTTGAATAAAAGGGGTCGTTGAGGATTCCCGATTTGTAGTTACATTTTTATTTCCCCTGCATTTCAGTTCTCGAGACAATGATTTGAGCTGGCATTCCTTTTTTAATAAGCCTTGCGTTTTATCGCGGCGGTAACACTCCTAAAGTCGATGTGACGTAGTTGTAGACGTGTATGGATTTTGGGGGTGTTACGGTAAATAAAAAAGAATGGTGATTTCATCTCTTATAAGAAAAAACTTGCAATTCGAAGAAAATCAAATTGATACGAGTTATTAAATAAACCAAGTTAAGATCTTTACAATAAAGTTCAATTGAAGGGAGGAGTTTGAAGTTTGTTCTTTGGTTTTGTAAATAACTAAAAATTAAAAACTGATTATTAATAAAGTATGGACGCTAAGCAGAAAACAGAGCACATAAATTAACCATAATCTGTATTTTTTGATTCTCGCTTATTGTTTATACGATGAAATTACCAAGTGAAGAATACCTTTTAAGAAGCGTTTGTTGAACTTGATAATGCACACGTTGTGCTTGGAATTGGATTACAATGCTTGCTTGCGGAAGTACCTTAAATAAATTACACCAAAAAATTAAAGTTGTATAATGATGAAGAACAACCCACTGTATTAATGATTTGTTATTACCTGTTATTCCCATATGAACATTGAACCATTGAAAAACTATGCTGTTGGTTATATGCAGGTAAGAACAACCCAAATGAGTTTCATGATTATGGAAGGAATTTGAGAGCAAGATCGTGGATCCTTGATAGTGAGATATTAGAACAGGAAAAAGCCAAAAATGTGAGAGTAGTTTCTTGTTGTTGTTTTTGCAGTTTTAATTGTCCATATAATAAGGGATTTGTGGATGGGGATATTGTGGTATTTGGTTCATCTCCACGTTTGACGGTTTTCTTGGTTTATCCATTCTTTCACATTCAAGTAGTTAGTTGGTTTTTGTTTTTATTTTTGCTTTTTTTTTTTTGGGTATAGAATAGAGATTTACGGAACTCTGGTAGGAATGGCAACGGGTCAGACTTGGACCGGATTATGCATCATCCGACTTCGACTTTACAAGAAGTCGGATTTTAAATTTGAGTCCGACTCTGACTTTGAAAATCCGAATCCGACCCGATTTGAAATTCGAACACCCGACTCTGACTCCGATCCGACTTAAAATCCGAACATCTGACTCCGAACCCCATCCGACTTATTTTTCCAGCCAATCTCTATTATATAAGGGAAGGGGGGAGCAATGATGTCCTCTTTTGAAATGCCTATTTTGCCCCCCTTCCCTTTCTAAATTACAAAAGAAATGTCAAAATCAAAATCGACACTCAAAGAAAACTACCGAAAATTAATTTACAACACTAACTCACAAATCACTTAAAAGAAGAAACCTTACAAATCACTCATACAATTGAGAAAATCACGTTATAAAAATCACGCAAATCACTCAAATAACCGGGAAACTTTATTAAAACTTAAAATTAACATACAAACTAAAACTAATAACCTAGAACGTCAATACATACAAAAATATCAAAAAACTTACAAATCACTATTCTCAAGAACCATTCACAATTAATGGTGGGTCATGATAAAAAATAGAGGTGTATTTGTAGTGAAATCAGAATTTAGAAGTTAGACAAGGAAAAAAATTATTTACTTTTTTATAGTGTGTTATATTAGAAGTTAGTACTTACTTAATTCAAGAACAACTAAAAAATTATAATATTAGAAATCATAAATAAATTCAATAAAATTTCTATTTTGTTCATAATTTAACTTTGAAAAGTAAAAAAAAAAAAAGAAGACAAAAATAATGGTGAGAAACTTAAGTGACAGAAACTAAATCAATCAAATTGCAACTAAAAACAATTATACTTCATATGTCTAATCTTCAAATTTTGACTCTTATGCCGAAGAAAATCGAGTTTCTGTTTTGAAAAAAAATTCAAGCACGCATCGCGTGCAAAAAATTATAGTTTTTTTTATAATAGAATAGTCTTTTATAATACAATAATTTAATCATTACAATTTATTCTAATCATCATATGAAAATCTTATATAGTACAAATAATCTAAATATTGCCCTCCCTAATCTTTGGATTAAAAAGGGTAAAATAAGGCTTCCATTATTTTGGTGTACCTCCTCTCTTCCCATTAGAAATAGATATCCTCACGCAACAACAAAAACAAACCAACAAATTATAAAAGGTTTTCCCTAGAACTTAGAAGTATTGCGTAGAAGAACACAACAAAATCGCATGACCATCTCAAACCTTTTCGGATTTCCATAATCAAATAGTCAAACCTTCAGCTGGAGTTGAGCCTCAGCCACGGGAAAGGATTGGGTTAATTTCGACTTTCAGAATTTCTAAGGTTTGTTTTACGGGGAATTTGTCATTTGTTATTTACATGGCAGAACCTTTGATCCAGGTTGTCTCTGTCACTGTCTCCCCCGAATAATGCTCATGATTTGAGTTGACATTTACTGAGTAATTAACAAACAGCTCTTTACACCAAAAAAAAAAAAAAAAAACAGATCTAATCTACACTTAAGAAAGCTACTACATATTCACAGACTACGAAAAAGAAAGTATATGTGCTAGTGTTAAGAGTATGTATTAGACCATACTGGCATACTAGTTATCATGTTGCGCATTATTCTCGAATAACCGAACACAATTCATTTGCCCCCTAACAGTATCCCAATCATGCACAGGCCAATCTAAGTTAGTAAAATGACCGTCATACCGTCCAAAGAGAGTAGTACTTCCTGGCCAACAATTGCCAGGATTCGTTACTCTTGCCTCAAGTGCGTTGGCATTGGCGTTGCCGTTGGCAATGATACCGGCGTTGCCGTTGGCAATGACACCGGCGTTGCCGTTGGCAATGACACCGGCGTTGCCGTTGGCAATGACACCGGCGTTGCCGTTGGCAATGACACCGGCATGTCCGTTGGCAATGACACCGGCATGTCCATTGGCAATGACACCGGCGTTGCCGTTGGTGTTGGTGTTGGCATTTCTCTGCAGCCAGCAATGGTATATTGCATCGGCGAATGCATCCCAACTATCAAATTGATCTGCATATAAGGCCATCTGAATGGTTTCTATGAGAAAATTGTTCACATCGTATCTCCAAATTGTTATTGTGTTAAGCCAATCAATTACGTTTCCATCAGCATCTCGGCCACCACCAATACTACCGCCATTTCCATTGTTATTTCCACCAACATTACCAGCTTCCCCATTCTCAGCAGCATCATTGTGGTGGAATACGACATTACCATTACCATTATTGTTGTTATTCGCATTGTGCACACCATTTTGATAAGGCAAACGACCATTTTCTTGTGGTGCATCGGCTAATTTTCGGACCTGAAATGTACATAAAAACAATTAGAGTCGATCAAATTACACTATCGGATGATATTAATGCAGTGTAATATAGCTGTATGTGACTTACTGCAGAATTTCTATTGAAACTTGAGACTCTATAGAGTAATAAAACATCAGAATTTGCGGTTTTACCTATCATTAAATCCCATTAGTCTTGTATTGCCATAAGAACATCCACAATTAAACTAAGAATTCATCAACTTAATACAAATCTTGTAAGACATATATACAGGTTGAATTATTGCAAATCAAATGAAGACATACCACAATCACTTTTCCCATTGTTACAGTCGGAGAATGTAACAAATCGTAGTTGAGGTGACTTCAAGTGTGGACTACTAACACCTTTAGAATTTCCAGAGTAGAAATTTAACGCAATTCCAGTGCCAATGTAATGTGATTTGATGCAATAAACCAGTGTGTCTTTGCAACTTTCAATTGCATTGCTTGAAGAAGCAGCACCCATTTCTATGAACGAAAGTAAGAACAGGAAATGCATTGTTAAAATTGGTTCATGAGTAATCAAACTATCTATGAATTTACAAGACAATGAAATTGAACGATAAAAGACGCGAATCCACCCAAGATAAACGAACGATAAAAGACTGGCAGAAATAACTTTTAATACAAGAAATCACGATATTTGCTTATATTTTGAAGTTCTTTGAGTTCATCCAGTAATGTGACATGGCTAGTTGAAGAATCTACATTTGATGTTACATTGAAATGATAAATTATGCTATTAAATTGAATAACAAAGTAATAACAGAAAGAAACATTAAGTTATTTTTATCATCACCATTAAACATTTTGCAACTTGCAAGAGGTTCAAAAAGACATACTATGTTCTTGTATCATCATGGACGTACATTTTAGTGTAAGCAAATAAACATGACAATTCAACGAAAATTGAACAATAATCTTTGACAAAATTATTTCATTATAATTATAAAACACTAGAACTACTTACCAGATTCGAAGGAGATATTGGTAGTCGTATCATCATCAGCATCATCAAACAGAATTTGGGATACGCATTTGAAGCTAACAATATTGATAACAATGGTTTTGGTGCAATGAATGTTGATCAATTCAGAAGACTTCAAGAAGAAATCTTTAGGATCTTGAATATGGGTATTGCCAACATTGATGTCAGATTCTTTTTCAGCTGGTTTTATCAATCCTAAACTTTGTGAATTGAATTCAGAGTCGCAAAAAGATGCAATTTTAAAGTGCTTCGGTTTGATTAGTTTGAAGTTGAACATGATTTCTGGGTTTATGTTTGCAGATTCATTCATGCTTAACGAAGATGAAGAGAAGAAAACAGATTAGAAGGTAAATGAGTAATTAGAAAGGAATGAAAGAGGATTACAAGAAAGTTTGTTAGTAATGATTTTGATGAAGTTGGTTGAATAGTATAACAGAGTAAATAGAGTAGTTTCAAAGGAGAGGAGTAAAAGGGGTTTTTCCGTTTTTATAGTTGCTTACTTGGGCCAACTTCCTAATTGAATTGGATTAACCAAGTTTTTTTTTTTTTTTTTTTGGTGAAAAGGGTATTGCATTAATAAAGCTTATAAATCAGTCCTGGCTATGAAATAGCCTCATACAATCAAGTTCCACAAGTGTTTCACAAAAACTAGGCATGATAGGAATGTCTCAGTTTCATTAAGCATACAAGCATTCTTCCTACAATCTTTAGCCATTTCATCTGCCACCCCATTATAGCTCCCGCCCTCACGAATACGAACTGGGAAGTTTGAAACCTCTTTTGCCACTCCCTGCATTCATTTACAACATGACAATAAAAATCTCGACTAGTATAGTCCATGTTCATCAAAGTAATTGCCTGCTTATTATCAGAGATAATGGTGATATTGTTGAGGTACTCCTTATGCGCAAACCGTAGCCCCTCCAGGATAGCTAAGAGCTCAGCCATTAGTACATCTTTAGCATATATAGATTTTTGAAATCCCCCTAGCCATTCTCCTCTATGATTACACCACACCTGCAATACCCGTTAAATAGCTCTTGGCAAGAAAAGAGGCGTCAACATGTATGTAGAAACAAGTAGGATCATTGAAGATAATGTTTCCAGGTTGTGTTGGTTCCAAGTTAACAATGTTATAAGATGTAAGGAAATCTCGAGCTGCATAGATAGCTTTTCTAAGAGTTCAAAGCGGTTGCGGCACATTTAGTTTTTCGAAAATGAACAAATTACGGTTTTTCCAAATCTCATAACAAATAAAGGGGAATAAGGTTGCCCACTCAATGTCTGACTTTCTTTATAGCACAATACATTCTCTCTTACCCATCTGATCATTGTCTTTCCACACAATTGGGGGTGCAGCACACTCCCAGACACACTTGGCATGGTCACAATCCTTGATGGCATGATACGAGGACTCCTCTTGCCTATTACACATGGGACAAACCGGGAGGGAACAATCTTTCTAATCCACAACATCTTATTTGTTGGCAACCTTTTTTTCCACAAAAGCCATAGAAAGAATCTCAGCTTTGGTGGGGATGGGTTCCTCCAAACATTCATATGCTCGGTTGTGGAATAGTCAAACAAGGCCAAGTACGCATTTTTTTAATGAGAATTGATTATCACTCACAAAAGAGGAGCAAGGGTAGTCAGGTTCCTCAGTCTCAACCCACACCAACCCTACAATTTTGTCTCTTATCTCTACCGGGAGCTGAAAGGACAAAATGTCAAAGTTCCAATCATTTAAAACGCGACATTGGCTAACCGTGAGCTCATCTTCGTTTTTATTCAAGGGGCCATACAACTGTGATCTCAAATTCCCCAAGCCCAGCCAATTATCCTCCCAAAACAACGTATCTTTTCCATTTCCAAGGACCCAAGTACAGTGACGTGAAAGTAACACCCAACCCCTTCCAATATCTTGCCAGATGTGTGACCCTTTTGTGAATTTTGTAATGTAGGTGAGTGAACATACTTAGACTGAATACATTGCTGGGCAAGGTTAGGATTTCCATGGCACATTTTCCATCCAAGCTTAGACATTAGGATTGTATTTAAATCCTGTGACTTCTAATACCAAGCCCCCCCAACGTTTTAGGAGAAAAGGAGACCTCCTTAGACACAAGATGTAACTTTGATTTACCTTCAACTTCTCCCCACAAAAAATTATTACATATCCGATCAAGGTCATTAAGAGTAGCAATAGGAAGAAAGTTTGCTTGCATATAATAATTGGGGATGGTATTCAACGTAGACTGAATTAGCACTAACCTTCCCGCTCTAGAGAGAAATTTTGACTTCCAATTTGCAAGTTTTTTCCTCACTTTCTCTACAATGAACTGCACTTCACCCTTCCTAGGCCTCTTATGAGAGATGGGCATCCCAAGATAAGTTCCTAGATTCTCATTTTCCTTCACACTAATCGTCTCTTGGAACAACTCTTTTGTGTCATTAGGGGTATTAGGAGAGAAGATTAAACGGCTCTTTTCTTCATTAATTTTTTGCCCCGATTCCCCACAGAACGTGTCAAGGATCTCTCTAACCTTAAAGGCGGTTTGTTCATCCACTCTACCAAACAGGAGGAGGTCATCAGCAAATAAAAAATGTGATATAGGCACTTTTTTCCTTCCCACCCAAAACGGAGTCAATTGCTTAGTCTCACAGGCTATGTTACCAAAGTGGTAAGGTACTCTAGACACAAGTTAAAATATAAGGTGACATAGGGTCTCCTTGACGCAGCCCTCGAGAATGTGTAAAGGAGTCAGATTTTCTGCCATTGACAAGGATAGAAGAGGAAGCTTGAAACACACAACTCATAATCAAGGATACAGACCCCTCATCTAAATTAAACGACTCAAGACATCTTTTAATGAATTGCATTCCATCCTATCATATGCCTTTTCTAGATCAACTTTTAACGCAAACCAACCCCATTTTCCTTTTTTCTTATGCATAGAGTGTAAAATTTCGGCTGCCACAACCATGTTCACCTCCGGACCCCTCCCTTTTATAAAGCTATTCTGATTATGTGAAATCCAATTAGGGATAAGGGGTTTAAGCCTGTTAACAATGATTTTAGTCACCAATTTATACATCGTATTACACAAACTGATGGGTCTCAGATGCTTGACAACTTCAGGGCAAGGTTGTTTAGGTATAAGACATACTAGTGCTTGACAAAGGGTTTCCGGGACTCTTTTTTCCTCAAACCACTTCCCCAGGTTCTTACATACCTCCTCCCCCACTACATTCCACTTTTCCTGGAAAAAAATAGGGTGGAAACCATTCGGGCCCGGGGCCTTGAGTGGTTTCATGCCTACGAGGGCCCTATAAATCTCTTCATCATCTGGTCTCATGCTAATTTTTATTTCCTGTTTAGACATTGATTGATTATTTTTAGCATAGAGAAACTCCGAGGTATACAAATCGCGAAAGAAGGTAGTGATATGATTAACAATTTGTGCAGGTTCATGAAGCTCCTCCCCACTGTTATTTCTCAAGGTTATTATTCTATTAGCATGTCTACTAATGATGACACTTTTGTGAAAATAGGAAGTATTTCTTTCCCCTTCTGCTAACCATTTAGTCCTACTCTTCATTTTCCAGAGCCATTCTTCTTGATTAAGTATATTTATCATCTCATTTTGAAGCTCATTTTCCAGATTATGGTAGAAATATGATAGTCACTGATTCTTTTACGAAGCATGCATTAACTTTTAACGTAGGACCTTGATGTTTTTATATAAAGTGGAAAAAAGCTTACATGAAGTTACAGGTGTGGCCGCGCGTGAGACACACTGTCAGTCCGTCAGCTCATTTGGATACTTTCCAATAGATTCAATGATCAACATCCAATTTCACTCCATAAGGGAGCCTGCTTACTCCGACAAGCTCAAAATCTCTGACAATTGAAAGAAGATAGTACCTTCAATTTGGTACCCGTATATATAGATAGGTCCACCACTGCCTTCATCTTCTACACCAAATTTATATCTCTCTGTCACTTCTCCATTATCTCTAATATATAAAAAATATAGCTATTAATAATATAAAAATAATTTTTTGATATAATATCCATATAAAAATACATTAAAATATTGTAAAATTAATTTTTCCACAAAAAATACGTAAAAGCCGAAAAAGAAAATTATTCCCGATTTGGACACAAGATGGAAAACTTGAAACCTGTAGAGAATAATCTATAGTTGAGACTTATACAAGAAAATGTGTAATAGTTGGGTCCCCTCTTGTAAATTTCTAAAAAAAAACAAAGCATACATCGAAATAACCAACTAGCCAAGAAAACAAAGCCCAACAAAGCAAAAGGGCCACAATACCAACAGCGGTAAGTAAAACCTAGCATAATTCCTTTTGCACCTTTACAGCTAGCACTCTAGCATCATTCAATTCCTTTTTTTAAAAAAAAAAATTATTCTAGTTTTTTTTCTTATTCTTTTAAAAAAGAAAAAAATTCATATAGGAGGGCCCAACTATTACCCATTATCTTTTATAGTTTTTAAGTATGAATTATTCTCTGCAGGTCTCATGTATTGGATCACAGTTTAAGCCTAAATTGGGCTTTCACAAAATGAGTTTTTTCTCTTTTATTTTTCCTATTTGGAACCCAGAATGAACTAATGCAAACTTAAATGTTTGGTTAGATTCCACATATGTGAAGAGATAGAAAATAATAAAAAAAAAAAAGATTCCACCCATAAGAAAAGAGAGAAAAATCAAAAAATCATGCTACACTTTCAAGAAGAGTGAGAAAGCATTCAAAACATAGAAAAAAGAAAAGATATATACGATGTATTAATTGCATTTATGAGTACAATAGAAAATTTGTAGTTGTTCTATGTCCCTTATGTTTCGCTTTCTTTTGCTCAGTTATTCTATTTACGATCAACATAATATTTTTTTTTTACCTCACCTAACAATCTTCACCTCGGAATCGATAATTACCATCCATCATAAAATCGACAAATTAATTTGGGAAGGCTAAAAACTGCAAACCTTATTCTCTCTCGTGTAAACTACTTCAATTTGGTTTATATCTTTGACCAGTTGATGTATTCGTGGTCACTGAGCCTCATATCGTGGTTTCGTATCTGATGTCTTTTTTGCAGCCCAGTTCGTTGTTGTACACAAAATTCTATCATGATAATAACTCTGGAGTAATAGGGGTGGTGCTTAACATGTGCGATTTTGTATTAATTAGTATTTTGTAGTATACTACATAATGTTTCTTTACTGTTGGTACTAACTAAATTATAACATTATTTTTAATTATATATATTTACGTTGCAATTATTTTTGTCATTTCATTATAAGTAAAGGAAAAGTATTTGCATATACTATGTCATTTTTTTACAGCTAAATTGATAAGGTAAGTTCCAAATTTGTCTTTGTTATGTTGTACATTACTTTTATAATATTTGAACCGCCCTTAGTGGTTGTTGGTGTCAATAATATTAAAACTGAATAGGGTTTTTTACCACTCCATTACACTAACTTCATCAAACATGTTTTATTCAAGAAAACCCTATATGTTTTTCTCACATTAATGTAAAACGTTACTACGTACACGCTTAGGCTTGAAGGCGATTTTACTATTTTTCTCACCAACATAAACAACCATGTAGCATAGAAATATGCATAGTATTACAAATAATACATTATTATGCTGCTATAATACTAAAATAAGGAGATAATACTTGAAATTTGTTGACCCAATAAGATAGATTGATAAGTTTAAGAGCACTGGAAGCCACGCGGTACCCTTTTGCCACAATTTTTGATCAACGATCTCAAGGAGGTAGAGACATCAGGCTTGATCCCCAAAACATTGGCTTTGATGGCAGTGCAAACACACGAGCATGCTTCACGATCAGTCAACCCTTGAATGATATAGAGCAACATCGATACTTTAGCTGACTGCCAATCAAAAGTCTAGGCAAGTCACCTACAATGTTAGCACAAACCCTTAATTTAAGCGGATTTATGGGACACTTGCCCGGCGGCAACGGCGTTGGTGACTTGGGAGGTGGTGACCGAACCGGAGTTGGATTTGGTGACTTGGGAGGTGGTGACCGAACCGGAGTTGGAGTTGGAGTTGGTGACTTGGGAGGTGGTGACCGAACCGGAGTTGGAGTTGGTGACTTGGGAGGTGCTGACGGAACTGGAGTTGGAGTTGGTGACTTGCTAGGTGGCGACGGAATCGGAGTTGGAGTTGGTGACTTGCCAGGTGGTGACGGAACTGGAGTTGGTGTTGGCGACTTGCCAGGTGGTGATGGAACTGGAGTTGGCGCTGGGGATTTGGTAGGGGGCGATGAAACTGGAGCTACGATAGGTGATTTATCAGGGGGTGATGGCATTGGGGACTTGCCAGGTGGTGATGGCGCGGGAGTTAAGTTTGGGGAATTTCCCGGTGATGATGGCCCTAGAGTTGGGGTTGGGGACTTGCTAGGTTGTGATGGCCCTGGAGTTGGGGACATGTTAGGTGGTGATGGCACAGGAGTTGGGGTGGGGGACTTGCCTGGTGGTGATGGCCCTGGAGTTGGGGTTGGGGACTTGCCTGGTGGTGATGGCCCTGGAGTTAAGGTTGGCGACTTGTCTGGTGGTGACGGTGTTGGAGTTGGCGTTAGTGACTTGCTAGGTGGTGATGGCATTGGAATTGGCGTTGGCGACTTGCCTGGTGGTGATGGCCCTGGAGTTAAGGTTGGCGACTTGCCTGGTGGTGACGGTGTTGGAGTTGGCGTTAGTGACTTGCTAGGTGGTGATGGCATTGGAATTGGCGTTGGCGATTTGCTAGGGGGTGACGGCACTGGAGCTATGGTAGGTGACTTATCAGGCGCTGATGGCATAGGAGTTGGCATTGGGGACTTGCCAGGTGGTGATGGCGCTGGAGTTACGATTGGGGAATTTTCCGGTGATGATGGCCCTAGAGTTGGGGTTGGGGACTTGCTAGGTTGTGATGGTCCTGGAGTTGGGGACATGCTAGGTGGTGATGGCACAGGAGTTGGAGTTGGGGATTTGCCTGGTGGTGATGGCCCTGGAGTTGGGGCTGGGGACTTGCCTAGTGGTGATGGCCCTGGAGTTGGGGTTGGGGACTTGCTTGGTGGTGATGGCCCTGGAGTTAGGGTTGGGGACTTGCCTGGTGGTGATGACCCTGGAGTTGGGGACGTGTTAGGTGGTGATGGCATAGGAGTTGGGGTTGGGGACTTGCCTAGTGGTGATGGTCCTGGAGTTGGGGCTGGGGACTTGCCTGGTGGTGATGGCACAGGAGTTGGGGTTGGGGACTTTCTTGGTGGTGACGACACTGGAGTTGGGATTGGGGACTTGCCTGGTGGTGATGGCCTTGGAGTTGGGGACGTGTTAGGTGGTGATGGCATGGGAGTTGGGGTTGGGGACTTGCCTAGTGGTGATGACCCTGGAGTTGGGGCTGGGGAATTGCCTGGTGGTGATGGCACAGGAGTTGGGGTTGGGGACTTTCTTGGTGGTGACGACACTGGAGTTGGGGTTGGGGACTTGCCTGGTGGTGATGGCCCTGGAGTTAGGGTTGGCGACTTACCTGGTGGTGAGGGCACTAGAGTTGGCGTTGGCGACATGCCTGGTGGTGATGGCACTGGAGTTGGCGTTGGCGATTTGCTAGGGGGTGACGGCACTGCAGATGGTGTTGGCGACTTTCTAGGTGGTGATGGCATTGGAGTTGGCGTTGGGGATTTGCCAGTGGGTGATGGAACTGGAGCTATGGTTGGTGATTTATCAGGCGGTGATGGAATAGGAGACGACATTGGGGACTTGCCAGGTGATGATGGTGCTGGAGTTAGGATTGGCGATTTTTCCGGTGATGATGGCGTTAGAGTTGGGGTTGGAGACTTGCTGGGTTGTGATGGCCCTTGAGTTGGGGACGTGTTAGGTGGTGAGGGCAATGGAGGTTGCATTGGCGAATTGCCATGTGGTGATGGCCCTGGAGTTGGAGACTTGTAAGGTGGTGATGGCATCAGAGTTGGTGTTGGGGACTTTCCAGGTGGTGATGGCACTGGAGTTGGTGTTGGGGGTTTGGCTGGTGGTGACGCCAATGGAGTTGGTAATACGCCAGTTGATGGCGCTGGAGTTGGTGTAGGTGGCTTATTAGTTGGTGGCACCTCCGGAGTTGGTGTAGGTGGCTTATTAGTTGGTGGCACCTCCGGAGTTGGTGTAGGTGACTTATTAGGTGGTGAAGGCACTGGAATTGGTGATTTTTCAGGTGGTGATGGGATTGGTGTAGGTGATATTCCAGGTGGTGATGGCATTGGTAAAGGTGACATGCTAGGTGGTGACACCACTGGAGTTGATATCGGTGACTTGGTAGGTGGTGATATCACTGGAGTTGGTGGGTTCCCTCCCTCATTGCCACCGCCGTGTCGAGGGGGATATTTGGGACGTGGTGGTGGTGGTGGGGGGTGGACATTATAGGAACTCACATTAGTGAAAAACACTTGACTGAAGCATATGAGTAAGGTTATTAAAGACAAAACTTTTAAAGACATCTTAGCGAGCTAAGATAAATTAAAGTTTCTGTCAAGCAAATACAGGTTTTGGATTAGGATTTGAGATATTGTGATGCAAAATAGATGGATGGGTTTTAGGCTATTTATAGTAAAAAAAATTGAGAAATCTTCAGAAACAAAAATATACACATATTAGTGCTTGCAAAAAAAAAAAAATAGAAAATCATTTAGCTAATTTATGGCTCATGAGGTAATTGAGCATATCACTAAAGCATCACATATAAGCTGGATGGTGGACTTTGTTTCTCCACACTATACTATGCGTGTTGTTGAAACTATTTTTAAATTTAGATCTAAAATGTTTGACTAAATAAAACCTTATTAAATGCAAAAAAAAAAAAAATGCAAGAAAGCTTTCTCCTCTCCTTCTTCCAAGCGGTAGCTAAGTCAATTAGACGTAGCTTGAAGTGTAGATAGGTCGCTAATTTTCAAGCACAATAAACTAACACATGCAAGCAATCAAGCAGTAGCTCACACATTACACCCACAAGTCACAACACTCAAAGCTTTTATTTGCTTCACTCAAACTCACTTATGGCAGTAGAGAAATGCACTCAACTTTCTCTTACTCAAAAACACGAGAAATTTTGGTGTTGGGCACGCATCAAGCGGGAAAACGGGCTTATTAGTTTGAATAAATATAGTTACCTTAGTAAATAATTGAGATTGCTCGTATGATTAAATGTGGTTACTTTTATAAATAAATAAAATTATTAGTATGGATAAACGGTGTTACTCATAAGATTAAATGACGTTACTCATATGATTAAACAAGGTTACTAATCGATTAAACAACATTACTTGTATGACTAAAATCGAAAATGAGATTCTAATCAATTTACTCTTACGAATTAATGAGGTTACTCGTTTGAATAAATGCAACTACTTTTGTGAACAATTGGGGTTACTCATATGATTTATTTTTTTTGATAGTTTTTGCGGATTTTCATTCATAAAAAGAGGACAGCAACAGCTAGTCAGCCTCAAAGGTTACAGTAATAGTGCTATGTGGTAATATTGTCACTTGAAATGGTATTACATTAATAGTCACCAACTTTCAAATTGTTTTCATTATTTAAAGTAACGCACCACAATTTTGTTAGGATTAACAATATTTCCTGCCAACCCTACATAATAGAAGTAGATTATATATCCCAATTCTTTTTCTATTGCATCAATTTGTTCTTTGGGTAGTTTCATGTCTATTGCAACATTCACACTTTTGTTATAAAAAACAACTTTAGTTGGTATTAATACCTTTACTTTATCTTACTAAAACCATCATTAATTACACACCAACGCACGATTTATTGTTAAAATGGTATTTTTACTTTGTTAAGTATTCATTTCTCTCTAATACTCTTGAAATATACTTTCCCTCAAATTATGCTATGTAGATATTCATAAAAGTGAATGAAATAATATAGACATTAAATGTTCTGTTGTCTAACTATACTTTTACTTCTCAAAAAAAAAATACATTATCAACAATATACTTTTCCATTTGTTTTCTTTGTCCTATTATTAACTTTCACCCAACAATTTACATGGCAATTTTCATGTAGTTAAACCCTTCTACTATGATCACCAATTGTGCTATTAAACCCCATAAGTTTCAATTAGAGTTTGACCCCTATGTTTGTTTTCAATAACTAATACTCATCCCATCATGTTTTAAAAAGGCCTAAAGATTAAAAAAAAAAAGAACAAACTTTTGTTTTTATCATAATTGTATTACGTTTATGATTTAACTATACTTTTACCCACAAAAGTAATGCATATTTACATTCCTATTTTAAAATTACGCATAGTTATCCCATTCAACTATACTTTTTTGTAGAAGATTAAGAGATAATATTTTCTTGAGATGCATAATTGTAATACTTTTTTCCCATAATAAGCAAAATAACTTTAATAGCTTTAATATGCCAACATCCTATAGAAAACAGTAATAAAATCTTTTATGTACATAAGAATTTTTTTTAATTTTTATAATTTCCAAATTATCATCATTGGCCCTAATCTTTTCAACTTATTTTACTTATGTAATCTTAACTGAACTTAACTGAATCTATCTAATAACTTATGTAAACTTATTACACCTTGTTAGTCCTTATAAGACCATATATGAACTTATTGTGAGATATGTCAAACTTTATCATTGCTTGTTTTTTTCTTTTTTTTTTTTTGCATTACAGAACTTATCTAAATTTGTTAAGCCATATTATTCATTATCTGAACTTTTCATTTGAAAATAAGTTTGTTTTTATGACTTGAAATCTTGTGAAAATGCATAAGACTGACTCTGAATGCATATATCTCTTTATCTATAAATGATTTTTATGTGATTTACATTGGATGTGATAGCTTGTTCCAAGAGTTTTCCAACAACTGGTCATATGGCAATTCTGCTGGGAAATGAAAAAGTTATGGCTGTTTTATGAAGAATTGTCGAGAGCATACCGCGGCTCGCGGCAGACATCGCGCCTCGCGGTCAGCGTGATGCGTTTCCGAATCGGCTTTATGCTAGGGTTCTTTTACGCGGCGTCTATTCTAGGGTTTTTGTGCGGGGTTTCTTATATTATAAAAGGACTCCCTTGGTGGTCATTAACTGACACAAACACAAATTTAAAATTTTTGACCACATAAATCCTTGTGTTCTTTTGTTTATTTTCTTTGTTGCTTTTCTCATTCTTATTATTTCATTGACTTGTTTCACATTAATCAAACACTACAACACTCATTTCCTAACAAAATTGATCAGAGCCGGGTCATAGTTCTTTGTTTATAAAAACTTGGGTTTATAAATATTTAATTTGATTTTGTTATTTGGTAATTTTTTTAAATCTTGGTTAAACGTTACAACTTATAGCCATTTTTCTCAATCATGCTATTATATTAACCAAATATTGAGATCATTAGTTTGCCCTTAAAATACAAAAGCCGCAATAACATATGAACCTATTAAGTTATATCTTAAACGCTCATGGCATGGCATATGTTTGGTATTTAATCAAAGATGAAAGATCTTTTATTTGGTAATTGTAGCGATGATGATGCCCAAAATATATCAATAGTATCATGTGAATTGTGGCCTTACCTTTGGGTGTGTAGTAAAATTTCTGGAGGAGAAAATCAGGCCCTCTTTAAGGTACTCAAAAAATTTAAATAGCATACCCATCTATCAACAATTACATCTACAAACTAAACAATGTATCTCTACCATTGTTCGTATACATGAAATAGAATACCATTGTTACCTTGTATACAAAAATCATAAGACTAAAACATGGAGATGAAACACTGCAATAATTAAGAATTTTGGGGAAAGATATAATATTTATCTTTAGAAGAATGAATGACATTTATATACAACATTTAGGGCCTGTTCTCCCCAGCTTATTTTCAGTTCAGTTCGGTTCAGCTCCAATCAGTTCAGTTCAGCTCCAATCAGTTCTGTTCAGCTCAGTTCAGCTCCAATCAGTTCTGCTCAGTTCAGCTCAATTCAGTTTAGTTCAGTTCAGCTCAAATCGATCATATAAAAAGCACATCAAATAAACTTATCCAAATCTACCTGCATGTTAAATGCAACCATATGAGCCCCATGCATCCATACATCCAACTAATGGCTCGTAATTTGAAGATCTAATACGTGTTCCCTTGGGATAAATCCTTAAAGAGTTTCTTTGTGTGAACCTGTATTTTCAAATGAAAACAGCAAGAACAACAAATATAAGCAAGTGATATACAGCTTATTGCAAGACAAGTCGAACTCACCTCACAACATCAGGTGCATAGCTCGATGCTTTACTATATTGTAGCCATTTCATTCAAATCTTTTTTCCCACAAAGATATGTAAATAACAAAAAATTGCCACTGACATCTAAGCAAGTGATATACTTAAGGTAAGAGATGCATATATATATATAATTTAGGGGTTTGTTAAACATCATCCCCAAACTACTTAAAATCGCTCCACCTCTCACATGAATGTACCATATACTTGATGAATGAATGCATAAGCTAATGCTCTTTCTCTTCGCATAGCAGCCTCCTGTTTGCTTTGTATACTTGCTTGTTGCTTCGAGTTGCTCTTTAGACTGCGTACTATCATCCATACGTCCATCTGACATGAAGGAGTACAATAAGTTTGTTTATTGACTTCCTATCATACCATCAATGGAAATAAATCATATGATTTGCATGTAGCTTCATGGGTTTTTCCTTAGTGCTCACGGCAAGGATAAAAAACAATCATACCGGTTTATTCTTGCCACTTTGTGTGGTAAATAAATCATATGTAGCAATGTACAAGCTTATCATCATGAAGAATAGAACTGTTGTAGATCTTATAATTATTTATTTTGGAAAATAAAATTATCAAAAATTGGGAATTCTCCTCATTGATCCGACATTATTTATTTCCTTTTGCATTTTAACTTTTTTTTTTTTTTTATGCAGAATGTGAAAATATATTAAACAAGGCCTAGAGGCCCATTAAGGCTCTGTTTGGGGAAGCATTTCAGGTGACTTAAATGATAAGGTGCTACAATTTTAAGTCACCTTATATATGATTAGTAGTGTTTGGTGGAGGAACTTAAATAAAATTTAAGTCCAAAATTTGACTGAAATTGAGTTGGAGGAAAATATAGCGTCTGAGATCAGGTGCTGAAATTTTTTAATTTTTTTATTTTATTTTTATCTTTTTAAGCCTAAAAAGATATTTTCTTTTTATCTTTTTAAGCCTAAAAAGATATTTCAGTTACAGTCATAAATAATTTTACCAAACAGGTTATGCAATCAGCTAACTTCTCAGTTTCAGCACCTTAACAATTTCAGCTGCTACCTAATCAGTTTCAGTCACCTTATCAGTTTCAGCTCCATTTCAGCCAGTGTTGCCAAACATAGCCTAAGTGTTCTACCAAAAAAAAAAAAAATCGCAAGAGAGGGTCCAACTATTACCCATTTTCTTTTATAAGTCTCAACTCTGAATTATTCCCTACAAGTCCCAAGTTTATATCTTGTAATTTTCATAAGTTTCGAGTTACTTATAATCGGGTTAGAAGGTAAGGTTTTTAAATATTTACCATCTTCAAACACTTTCAGCAAGTGACAAAGACATATAAAACAGGGCCAGCGTTTAAAATTCTTACCTTTTAAAACGTTTATAAGTAATTTAGGACTTATAAAAATCACAAGATGGTAAACTTGAGACTTGTAGAAAATAATTCATAATTGGGACTTATACAAGAAAATGAGTAATAATTGGATCCTCTTATGAATTTTTAAAAACAACAAAGCATACATCGAAATAACCAACTAGCCAAGAAAACAAAGCCCAACAAAGCAAGAGGGCCACAATACCAACATTGGTAAGTAAAACCTAGTGTTGTAACCTAAGGGAACACTCAAGAAGGGGGGGGGGGTTGAATTGAGTGGTGAAATCTAATCGATTTTCGCAAAAATCCTTTCACAGCTCAGTGCCAGGCTCTGAGCTGAACACTCGAAAATTGCTAATTTGCGTTTTTGCGAATAATAAACTTAAAAGATATTAGATTTGACACAAGATATAACGTGGTTCAATCTCACCTCTGAGATCTACGTCCACAAGAAACAAAAACTCTTTTATTTCTTTGAATCCTATATATCAAACTCTTGATACAATACGATTCCCCTCACTACTAACCCTAGTAATGACTCCCAACACTTAACTCTAAGTGTTGACACTCTCATAATGTAAAAGTTACAGAAAAGAACGATCCTCAAAGATGTGCTTCTTAGTCAAGCAAATAGAGGACAATTACAATTGTGAAATAGTAACTTAAACCTAACAGCTCAGTGCTATGCTCAGTGCCAAGGAAATAGTTTTCAGCTTTTTAATTAGACTCGATTTTTCTCTCTGAAAACGTGAGATTTAAAAGTGAATTCTGATTCCCTTTTATAGGCTTGGTTAGGACGAAAATCACTTAAAAATATCTTTATCTTTTAATCCTTGATTTAAGGGATAAAACTTTATCTTTTTCTATCTTTATCTTTTAAACAAAAAAGATAAGTTTTCCACATAGATTTTCTTTTTCAACTCAAAGTTTGTTATATCTAAAAATTATTTTTCCAAATCCTTTTAGAAAATCTGAAAACATGTTTTAATAAAATTCTGTTTGATAAAAATCTTTTTATTTAAAACCACGGTTTTTATCAAAAACGATTTTTATCAAAATCTTTTTTCAAAAACTCGTTTTTATAAAATCTGATTTATATTAAAATCTTTTTCAAAACTCATTTTTATCAAAAACTTATTTTTATTAAAATCTTTTTCTTAACTCGTTTTTATCAAAAACTTATTTTTATTAAAATCTTTTTCTTAACTCATTTTCCTAATCCCTTTTGATTTCTGATTTTAAAAACTTATTTCCTTTTATATAGAAATATAATTTTAATATAATTATTTACTTTCTTAACTCAAAGAAGATAATAATTATATTAACTTTATATTTCTATATTGAGCACATTGCATATTACTAAGCATATTACATTTGAATCTAAAGTTACTATTCTAAGAAATTATAAACTCGAACTTCATTCTTGATTCTTCTTTTCTTCAAAGTCTTCGTTTATCAATTTCTTTCTTCTTCATGCATCTGTTGTAACTGTTACATACTTTCATGCTATAACATATTATATTAATTTTCATCATCAAAACATAACATGTGCATAAAACATAACATGTACATGCACAACACCTAGCATCATTCCTTTTGCAATTTTATAGCTTGCACTCTAGCATCATTCAATTCCTTTTTTCAAAAAAAAAATATATTCTAATTTCTTTTCTTATTCTTTCAAAAAAGAAAAAAATTGATATAGGAGGGTCCAACTATTACCCATTGTCTTTTATAGTTTTTAAGTATGAATTATTCTTTATAGGTCCCAAGTATTGGATCACTGTTCAAGCCTAAATTGGAATTTCACAAAATGAGTTTTTTCTCTTTATTGTTTTTCCTAATGCAAACTTAAATATTTGGTTAGATTCCACATATGTGAAGAGATAGAAAATAATAATAATAATAAAAAAAATAGATTCCACCCATGAGAAAAGAGAAAAAAAAATCAAAAAATCATACTACACTATCAAGAAGAGTGAGAAAGCATTCAAAAAATAGAAAAAAGAAAAGATATATACGGTGTATTAATGGCATTTATGAGTAAAATAGAAAATTTGTAGTTGTTATATGTCCCTTAAGTTTCGCTTTCTTTTGCTCAGTTATTCTATTTACGAGCAACAGAATATTTTTTTACCTCACCTAGCACTCTTCACCTCGGAATCGATAGTCACCATCCATCATAAAATCCACAAATTAATCTGGGAAGGCTAAAAATCGCAAACCTTATTTTCTCTCGTGTAAACTGCTTCAATTTGGTTTATATCTTTGATCAGTTGATGTATTCGTGGTCACTGATCCTGATATCATGGTTTCGTATCTGATGTCTTTTTTGCAGCCCAGTTCGTTGTTGTACAAAAAATTCTATCATGATAATAACTCTGGAGTAATAGGGGTGGTGCTTAACATGTGCGATTTTGTATTAATTAGTATTTTGTAGTATACATAATGTTTCTTTATTGTTGGTACTAACTAAATTATAAGATTATTTTTTAATTGTATATATTTACGTTGCAATTATTTTTGTCATTTCATTATAAGTAAAAGAAAAATATTTGCATATACTATGTCATTTTTTTACAGCTAAACTAATAAGGTAAGGTCTAAATTTGTCGTTACGTTGTACAATACTTTTATAATATTTGAACCGTCCTTAGTGGTTGTTGGTGTCAATAATATTAAAACTGAATAGGATTTTTTTACCACTCCATTGCACTAACTTCATCAAACATGTTTTATTCAAGAAAACCCTATATTTTTTTCTCACATTAATGTAAAACATTACTACGTACACGCTTAGGCTTGAAGGCGATTTACTATTTTTCTCACCAACATAAACAACCATGTAACATAGAAATATGCATAGTATTACAAATAATACATTATTATGCTGCTATAATACTGAAATAAGGAGATAATACTTGGAATTTGTTGACCCAATAAGATAGATTAATAAGTTTAAGAACACTGGAAGCCACGCGGTACCCTTTTGCCACAATTTTTGATCAACGATCTCAAGGAGACAGAGGCATTAAGCTTGACCCCCAAAACATTGGCTTTGATGGCAGTGCAAACACATGAGCATGCTTCACGATCAGTCAGCCCTTGAATGATAGAGCAACATCGATACTTTAGCTGACTGCCAATCAAAAGTCTAGGCAAGTCACCTATAATATTAGCACAAACCCTTAATTTAAGCGGATTTATGGGACATTTGCCCGGCGGCAACGGTGTTGGTGACTTGGGAGGTGGTGACCGAACCGGAGTTGGAGTTGGTGACTTGGGAGGTGCTGACGGCACTGGAGTTGGTGACTTGGGAGGTGCTGACGGAACTGGAGTTGGAGTTGTTGACTTGCTAGGTGGCAACGGAATCGGAGTTGGAGTTGGTGACTTGCCAGGTGGTGACGGAACTGGAGTTGGTGTTGGCGACTTGCGAGGAGGTGATGGAACAGGAGTTGACATTGGGGATTTCCTAGGGGGTGATGGAATTGGAGCTAAGGTTGGTGACTTGTTAGGCGATGATGGCACAGGAGTTGGCGCTGGGGACTTGCCAGGTGGTGATAGCACTGGAGTTGGCGTTGGGGATTTTCCAGGGGGTGATGGAGCTGGAGCTATGGTTGGTGACTTATCAGGCGGTGATGGCATAGGAGTTGGCATTGGGGACTTGCCAGTTGGTGATGGCGCGGGAGTTAGGATTGGGGACTTTTCCGGTGATGATGGCCCTAGAGTTGGGGTTGGGGACTTGCTAGGTTGTGATGGCCCTGGAGTTGGGGACGTGTTAGGTGGTGATGGCATAGGAGTTGGGATTGGGGACTTGACTGGTGGTGATGGCACTGGAGTTGGGGTTGGAGAGTTGCTTGGTGGTGACGACCCTGGAGTTGGGGTTGGGGACTTGCCTGGTGGTGATGACCCTGGAGTTGGGGTTGGAGACTTACCAGGTGGTGAGGGTACTGGAGTTGGCGTTGGCGATTTGCTAGGGGGTGACGACACTGGAGCTATGGTAGGTGACTTATTAGGCGGTGATGGCATAGGAGATGGCATTGGGGACTTGTCCGGTGTTGATGGCGCTGGAGTAAGGATTGGGGACTTTCCCGGTGATGATGGCCCTAGAGTTGGGGTTGGGGACTTGCCAGGTTGTGATGGCCCTGGAGTTGGGGCCATGTTGGGTGGTGATGGCCCAGGAGTTGAGGTTGGGGACTTGCCTGGTGGTGATAGAACTGAAGTTGGGGTTGGGGAGTTTCCTGGTGTTGATGGGTCTGGAGTTGGGATTGGGGACTTGCCGGGTGGTGATGGCAATGGAGTTGGGGTTGGTGACTTCCCTGGTGGTGATGGCACTGGAGTTGGGGTTGGGGAGTTGCTTGGTGGTGACGACACTGGAGTTGGGGTTGGGGACTTGCCTGGTGGTGATGGCCTTGGAGTTGGGGTTGGTGACTTACCTGGTGGTGAGGGCACTGGAGTTGGCATTGGCGACTTGCTAGGTGGTGATGGCATTGGAGTTGGCGATATGCTAGGGGATGACGACCCTGGAGCTATGGTTGGTGACTTATCAGGCGGTGATGGCATAGGAGTTGGCATTGGGGACTTGCCAGGTGTTGATGGCGCTGGAGTTAGGATTGGGGACTTTCCAGGTGATGATGGCCCTAGAGTTGGGGTTGGGGACTTGCTAGGTTGTGATGGCCCTGGAGTTGGGGACGTGTTAGGTGGTGATGGCTCAGGAGTTGGGGTTGGGGACTTGCCCGGTGGTGATGGCCTTGGAGTTGAGGCTGGGGACTTGCCTGGTGGTGATGTCCCTGGAATCGGGGTTGGCGACTCGATTGGTGGTGACAACACTGGAGTTGGCGTTGGCGACTTGCCTGGTGGTGATGGCACTGGAGTTGGTGTTGGCGATTTGCGAGGGGGTGACGGCATTGTAGTTGGTGTTGGCGACTTTCTAGGTGGTGATGGCATTGGAGTTGGCGTTGGGGATTTGCCAGTGGGTGATGGAACTGGAGCTATGGTTGGTGATTTATCAGGCGGTGATGGCATTGGGGACTTGCCAGGTGGTGATGGCGCTGGAGTTAGGATTGGGGATTTTTGAGGTGATGATGGCGTTGGAGTTGGGGTTGGGGACTTGTTGGGTTGTGATGGCCCTAGAGTTGGGGACGTGTTAGGTGGTGAGGGAAATGGAGTTGGCATTGGCGAATTGTCAGGTGGTGATGGCCCTGGAGTTGGAGACTTGTTAGGTGGTGATGGCATCGGAGTTGGTGTTGGGGACTTTTCAGGTGGTGATGGCACTGGAGTTGATGTTGGGGGCTTGCCTGGTGGTGACGCCAACGGAGTTGATAATACGCCAGTTGATGGCGCTGGAGTTGGCGTAGGTAACTTATTAGGTGGTGAAAGTATTGAAGTTGGTGTTGGTGTTGAGTCTCCAGGTGATGATGGTGTCAGTGCTGGTGACATTCCAGATGGTGACACCTTCGGAGTTGGTGTAGGTGACTTATTAGGTGATGAAGGTACTGGAATTGGTGATTTTTCAGGTGGTGATGGGATTGGTGTAGGTGATATTCCAGGTGGTGATGGCATTGGTAAAGGTGACATGCCAGGTGGTGACACCACTGGAGTTGGTATCGGTGACTTGCTAGGTGGTGATATCACTGGAGTTGGTGGGTTCCCTCCCTCATTGCCACCGCCGTGTCGAGGCGGATATTTGGGACGTGGTGGTGGTGGTGGGGGGTGGACATTATAGGAACTCACCATAGTGAAAAACACTTGACTGAAGCATATGAGTAAGGTTATTAAAGACATAACTTTTAAAGTCATCTTAGCGAGCTAAGATAAATTAAAGTTTTTGTCAAGCAAATACAGATTTTGGATTAGGATTTGAGATATTGTGATGCAAAATAAATGGATGGGTTTTAGGCTATTTATAGTAAAAAAAAATTGTGAAACCTTCATAAACAAAAAAAAATAGAAAATCATATAGCTAATTTATGGCTCATGAGGTAATTGAGCATATCACTAAAGCATCACATATAAGCTGGATGGTGGACTTTGTTTCTCCACACTATACTATGCGTGTTGTTGAAACTATTTTTTAATTTAGATCTAAAATGTTTGACTAAATAAAACCTTATTAAATGCAAAAAAAAAAAAATGCAATAAAGCTTTCTCCTCTCGTCCTTCCAAGCGGTAGCTAAGTCAATTAGACGTAGCTTGAAGTGGAGATAGGTCGCTAATTTTCAAGCACAATAAACTAACACATGCAAGCAATATTAAGAAACAACTTTGCTATTACTAAATACTAGCAATCAAGCAGTAGCTTACACATTACACCCACAAGTCACAACACTCAAAGCTTTTATTTGCCTCACTCAAACTCACTTATGGCAGTAGAGAAATGCACTCAACTTTCTCTTACTCAAAAACACTCGAGAAATTTTGGTGTTGGGCACACATCAAGCGGGAAAACGGGTTTATTAGTTTGAATAAATACAGTTATCTTTGTAAATAATTGAGATTACTCGTATGATTAAATGAGATTACTTTTGTACATAAATGAAATTATTAGTATAGGTAAACGAGATTGCTCATAAGATTATATGACGTTACTCATAAGATTAAACAAGGTTACTAATCGATTAAACAACATTACTTGTATGACTAAACGAGAAAATGAGATTCTAATCAACTTACTCTTACGAATTAATGAGGTTACTCGTTTGAATAAATGCAACTACTTTTGTGAACAATTAGGATTACTCATATGATTTTTGTTTTTTTGATAATTTTTGCGGATTTTCATTCATAAAAGAAGGATAGCAATAGCTAATCAGCCTCAAAGGTTACAATAATAGTGTTATGTGGTAATATTGTCACTTGAAATGGTATTACATTAATAGTCACCAACTTTCAAATTGTTTTCATTATTTGAAGTAATGTACCACAATTTTGTTAGGATTAACAATATTTCCTATGAACTCTACATAATAGAAGTAGATTATACATATCCCAATTCTTTTTCTATTACAACAATTACTACTTTGGATAGTTTCACATCTATTACAATATTTCCACTTTGTTATGAAAAACAACTTTAGTAACCTTACTTTGTCTTACTAAAACCATCTTTAATTACTCATCAAACGCACGATATATTGTTAAAAGGGTATTTTTACTTTGTTAAGTGTTCATTTCTCTCTAATACTCGTGAAGTATACTTTCCCTTAAATTATGCTATGTAAATATTCATAAAAGTGAATGAAATAATACAGACATTAATTGTTCCTTTGTCTAACTATACTTTTACTTCTCAAAAAAAAATTACATCATCAATAATATACTTTTCCATTTGTTTTCTTTGTCCTGTTATTAACTTTCACCCAACAATTTACATGGCAATTTTCATGTAGCAAGTTAAACCCTTCCACTATGATTACCAATTGTGCTATTAAACCCCATAAGTTTCAATTAGAGTTTGACCCCTATATTTTTTTTCAATAACTAATACTCACCCCATCATGATTTAAAAAGCCCAAAGATTAAAAAAAAAGAACAAACTTTTGTTTTTATCATAATTGTATTACGTTTATGATTTAACTATATTTTTACTCACAAAAGTAATGCATATTTACATTCTTATTTTAAAATTATGCATAGTTATCCCAATAACTGTAATACATTTGCCCATAATAAGCAAAATAACTTTAATAGCTTTAATATGCCAACACCCTATAGAAAACAGTAATAAAATCTTTTATGTACATAAGAGTTTTTTAAAATTTGTATAATTTCCAAATTATCATTATTGGCCCTGTTCCTTTTAACTTATTTTACTTATGTAATCTTATCTGAACTTAACTGAATCTATCTAAGAACTTATCTAAATTTATTATACCTTGTTAGTCCTTATTAGACCATGTATGAACTTATTTAAAATTATTTTGTGAGTATATCAAACTTTATCTTTGCTTGTTTTTTTTTTTTTGCATTATAGAACTTATCTAAACTTATTAAGCCATATTATTCATTATCTGAACTTTTCATTTGAAAATAAGTTTGTTATTTGTGACTTGAAATCTTGTGAAAATGACATAGGATTGACTTTGAATGCGCATATCTCTCAATCTATAAATGGTTTTGATGTGATTTAAATTGGATGTGATAGCTTGTTCCAAGAGCTTTCCAACGACAGGTCATATGGCAATTCTGCTGAGAAACGGAAAAGTTATGGTTGTTTTACGAAGAACTGTCGAGAGCATACTGCGGCTCGCGACAGACACCGCGCCTCGCGGTCAGTGTGATGCGTTTCCGAATCGGTTTTATGCTAGGGTCCTTTTACGCGGCGTCTATTCTAGGGTTTTTGTGCAGCGTTCCTTATATTATAAAAGGACCCCCTTGGTAGTCTTTATCTGACACACACACAAATTTAAAATTTTAGACCACATAAATCCTTGTGTTCTTTTGTTTATTTTCTTTGTTGCTTTCTCATCGTTATTATTTTATTGACTTGTTCCACATTAATCAAACACTACAACACTCGTTTCCTAACAAAGTTGATCAGAGTCGGGTCGGTGTTCCTTGTTTATAAAAACTTAGGTTAATAAATATTTAATTTGATTTTGTTATTTGGTAAAAAAAATTAATCTTGGTTAAACTAACGTTACAACTTATAGCCATTGTACTCAATCATGCTATTATATTAACCAAGTATTGAGATCATTAGTTTGCCCTTAAAATACAAAAGGTGCAATAACATATGAACCTATTATATCTTAGACGCTCATGACATGGTATATGTTTGGTATTTAATCAAATTAAAGATGAAAGATCTTTATTGGGTAATAGTAGTGATGATGACGCCCAAAATATATCAATAGTATCATGTGAATTGTGGCATTAACCTTGGGTGTGTAGCAAGACTTTGAAGGAGAAAATCAGGCCCTTTTTAAGGTACTAAAAATTTTTAAATAGCATACTCATCTATAAACAATTACATCTTCAAACTAAACAATATATCTCTACCATTGTTCGTATACATGAAATAGAATACCATTATTACCTTGTATGAACAAAGAGGACAAAAATCATAAGACTAAAACGTGGAGATGAAACACTACAATAAGAATTCTAGGGAAAGATATAATATTTATCTTTAGAAGAATGAATGACATTTATATACAATTTTTATAGGGATACAAAATTACCTACACAATAACACAATACCTATGTAAATTGAAGAACCAAAATGTCTTTGAGCTCTCTCTCTACCCCGTATATATAGCATATTTAAACTTGCAACATTAGATTAATCAATCCCTAAATTAGGGTCATGATAGTTGATAAACCTACATACATTATTACTCCCTCCGTCCCATAATATAGTGTCTATTTCATTTTTGGTGGTCAAACTTTAAAATCTTTGACCGAATATTCTCATTTGTATATATAAAAAAACATATTCATGTAGGATCTTGTTAGATTCGTCTCAATGTGTAGTTTCATAATATCAACTTTTTATATTTTTTATTAATAAGGAATTGAAGATATTAAAGGTCAAAGTTACGTATTGGAGACCGTGAAAAAAGAAACAAGCACTATATTATGGGACGGAGGGAGTATATATTAGTGATAGTATTGTCACGAATTTTGCCTAAAATTTAGGTAATTTTGTAGCACTAATTGAAAAAAGTACACAATTATAGAAATGGATAAAATTAGAGGCTAAAATTACGGGAATGGAATAATGGCATAGAGCAAGAAGTCAAATGGAATAGAATAATTGAGATTGAGGAAGGAACAGATAAATAAAACATCATACAAAAATGTTATATACAAATACAATCCTTGTAGTTCATGAGATTCATTGTAACATAGATATTGTTCATGGATTAGTCAACTGTTACAAACTATATTTCAACTATTCTAGCTAATCACCGCTTGTAAGCTTAGTTTTCACTACTTACATTTTGTCACATAACCTTATTGATCACATAAATAGAACTAGCATTTTTTGCACGCTATGCGTGCGTGTCCTGTTAACTTTTTTGATCTTATCAATTAGTTATTAATCAGTATTACAAAAACTTTAATTTGAAAATATATTTATAATTATTATTGATTTTTTAACTATATTTTTCTTAAATCAATGTTTCATTGGTTTTTTTAGTTATTTGTTCATCATTATTCAAATATATTATCGAGAGTAAAAAATATACAGTAGAAGAAAGTTTGTGCTCAAATAAAGTGGAAAAAATTTGTGTATCAGGTTCAATGGTCGAAAAGAGTTTGATTTACATAATAGAGATTACTGAAGATTTGAAACATTGATTTAAGAAAGGAAAAGGGGGCAAAATAGTCAGCTCAAAAGAGGACACCGTTGCTCCCCCTTCCCTTATGTAATAGAGATTAGTCAATATACTTGAGCATCCGCATGTAAATGGAATCTCTTCGTATTTAAAGAAAGTTCTTCAGATTTCCTTTTCGATTTTCTGACCTTATTGATTTTGCGATTGTGCTAATTTATTAATTAGCAATGGCAACTGGTTAAATTTGTCTCCAAATTCTTCTCAAATTCAAAACTCTGCAATCAACTATAATGATACGTATTTCTTGTCTTCTGGTGATATTCCTATCAATTAGGCATCATTTGTTGAATAACAATTATACAAATTGGAGTCGGGGTTAATATGGACGATTTTAGGGCAATGATATTAGGATTTGTGGAGTATGGTGTCATAATGCCATGCAAGTATGATTAGGGTATTTATAGTGATAGAGTTAGGGTTTTGAAAAAAGTAATTTGGTTTTTTTCTTTAGGAAAACCGTAAAAATGAAATAATATTATTAGAATAATCTACAAATGATTCATTTCCTTTATTGTATTAATTTAGATTACTGAAATTGTGAGATATTAGAGAGAATTTCAAAAAAGTTCCTTTAGTGCTAATCCTATCATTACGGCTCAAATCAAGGGGAGATCAATTAGCCGGATTTTTGCACATGCTTTTCGAAATCGATCTCTGGTCTCTGTCCCAAAAAGAAGCGTCCTGACCACTAAACCAAAGCAAAACATACAAGTCTCTTTGTGTGTACTTTGTACATATTCTTTTTCGGATCCTTGTGAATTTAGTTGAACCCACTAAAACCATGCTAGATCCGCCATTGTTGATTGGAGGAGATATCTCCTTACTATAGTAAACTTTAACATGAAGCACTTTGTAACTTTAGACCATTCAGCTACCCATATGCTGGATATGAATGCTCCGTTGTTGGAGATATTCCTTTCCTGGTTACCCACTTGAAGGATGATCATATGCACACTGGCTGTACATTCAATCATCGCTATGTGAAGTCTAAGGAGGTTAACAGAATAACAGTAAGTGTTTGCTATTTATGTCCCTTATCATTCTTATTACTTATTAGTTGCATTCAAGTAGATATTATTAGGAACATTAGCCTGCTGAGAATGGGATAGGGACTTCCGGATGTTGGGTGATAAGCATATTATTTGAGTTCAGTCCCCAGTGCAAATTTGTATCACTAACATTAACATCAACAATTTGAATGGTTAGCATCCAAGATTTCTTCTAATACTGAAATCCAAGACTCCTAAATCAGTTCTTTTATGCAGGGTCATCCAAAAATATATAATCCTCAAACACAAAAAAATTATGATCTATTTCTTCAACTCTATACTAAATCTATGCACAGTTTGATCTTCTCCAACTTAACCAATGTGTTAATATAAACCTTGAAAGAAATGTTTGTCCGCCGTTGCTGCTTGAGCTTGTTCAGTGTGACAGCAAAAGAAGGGTAAATTATAGGCTTTATTTGCTACATTAAATATGGTCCAAGCAGCCATCGTCTTGCACCAGTCATACATCCCACAACAAAGGTACACCAAATAGAGTCACCTGCTCCATCCATTCATGACTTGTCATAAATGTTCCATATGACAGACTATAATGCAAAAGACTTAGCCATGCACTTGAGGAGGCTTCTCTGGTGGCTTCTCCAGGCAAATGTTAGTAGGACTTTCATCAATTACCACATCATGGATGACACCATTCAAACATTTATCGAGCTCATTAAGTTCCACACTGTCCCCCTCCATGTCATCTGAAAATTCCGCGTCTTCCACATCTGCCCACTTGAAACTTCTCCGGTTGGAAAACCAAGCAACAGACTCCTTATCTGAACTGTGGGAAAAACCAGCAACAGAATCATTACCCAAACTGCTCATCTCAAAAGGGGCAGTTTGGTCGATGACAGAGGGAGCATTTCCAGTAATGCCAATTATAGGACATTCATCCTCAGCCTTATGCTCTTCAAGTTTTCTAGTGGGACCCAATAGCCTAATCGCAGAAATATCAGTGGCTTCTCTATCAGATACTTGTGTAGTAGCTGAACCCTCACGTGAGGTGTCATTACATCCATTTATACCCATAGCAGATGATTTAAGGATATCAGGAACTTCACGAGGTGATTCAGCACTTGAACTAGTAGAACTGAAAACCCTTTGAAAACTTACAGCTTTAAGTGTATTACAAGGACCATTTCCATTTCCATTTCCAAGAACTTCAACTGAAACTGGTGGACCTAACACACTCCGAGAGTCTCCCATATCTCGGTTGATGGGTTCATGGTGAACTCCAGACAAATGCTCAGAAGCTGAAGTAGAAACGGAATTGCACATCTCCAAAGAAATTGAAGTCTCCTCCCGTGGGATTGAGCTACTATGCTCTATCTCAGTAAGCAGTTTCTCCCCCTCATGCAGCTGACTTGTTGCAGGTTCAAATGTCTTTAGACATTTTGGTCGAACGCAGATCCTGTCCCACAAGACAAAAAAATATCAGCAACTATAGTCTCCATGCATTAGAGAGTGTACCATAAAACTCCAGAAGTACGCAGGAACAAGATACACTTAGTCTTTAAATAGCCAAATCTACCCTCTTCTGAATCAAATGCTAAACAAAATTCACATTACATCATAATATATGACTGTTCAAACTACAAGTGTTCTTATTCATGGTTGAGAATGCTAACGAGGGAGTGAGTTTTCCTACACTATATAATAATACAAAATGTAAAGTGTAAACAACAAAGAATAGTACAGATTTCATTAGCAAGTGAGCACTTCCAAATATAACCTTCCGTTCATCCCAATATTAAACCATGAGCTTGATAAGGGATGAGTTTAGCTGCCGAAAATTATTGACAAACTTAAGCTTTACTTTCTACAACAGTTACTCAACACCATCAGCACAGTCCACCAGGAACAAAGTGCTCTTCTTCTGCCAGCAATCATGATTCATGGGTATAGAGTGACCATTGACACCCCTTGAGCTAGGGCATAGAGTCTGACAATATTTGCCTGGCTTTCAGTAGCACTAATTGATGTATATGCGTCTCTCCATCTCTCTCTATATAAGTAGACACATAATGTACAAATCCCAACTTAACCAAAGATAAGGTCTTTGATATTATAGTCTACAAAGTAAATAAAAAAATTTAGCGAACGCATATGATTGACAGACTTTGGACTTCCTTCACAAGAATGTGTCAATATGACACACTATATATGTATAACCAAAAGCTTCTATGATTTGTGAAGACTACCCTTAAAAAGGAATACTGGAAACATAACCAAAATTTAGGCTAGACTCCAGAATATTGGAGTCTACATGGTAAAGAAACGCAAACAGGTTTACTATTGTCAACATTCTCACTCTGAACCAAGTAACACAAACATCAATATCCTAACATTTCCTCCCCTTTTCATATCCCTCTTCCACACTAGACATCTAAAATCCCCATTCCTTCTGCACACAACTAAAGGGACGCCTGTAATAGATCAGCTTTCCTAGAGCCCTATAACGTCAGATCCTCACTCCGTCGTCTCCCTCTTCTACACTAGACATCTAAAATCCCCATTCCTTCTGCACAGTGCACACAACTAAAGGGACGCCTGTCACAGATCAGCCTTCCTAGAGCCCTATAACGCCAGATCCTCACTCCTTCCAACTTCATCTCTCGTTGCCCTCTGTTTCCTCACAAAGCCAGCCACCACAAAGACTGTCCCTTCACCAAGGACTCATCATCCTCTTTATCCTTCTATCCTTCATACATATGTCTCCTTACATTCCCTAAGCCCCACAACCAATACCTAGGCAACACCCTCAACTTAAAATAGATCTCCCACATGCTACACTGTATTAACTCTTTACAATCAAGGTCAATGATTTTCTCTACAGTCAATGAAGTTGATACATGGCTGCAAGGGTGAACCTTAAAGTTGAAAATCAAAACAGAGAGACAGAGTGACAGCCATATTGGCAGTAGCCTCAGTGTGAAAGAATAAAGTGATCACAACATATGATTTTCTGTCATGTTTCATATTCTAAATAATTTGGGCCCCGAAACCAATATTACCGCCTCAATGATGTCCCACTAATTCTAGCTATGGATGTAGGGGGATTGTCATGCCAAATGCTATCACTAGCAGTGTTATGCCAGCTGCCACCACGAGCTCCCCCGACGTGGTTTTTGATATTATTTCTTTATTTTTCATTTTCTTTATTATAGGAAAAAAAATCATATTGGATTGCTAAAATATGAGGAATTCAATAAAAAGAAAAAAAGGAATTCTCACGGGAGAATATTTACTCTTTCAATATCTATTTTAGCTGTAGAGCGCATTAGACATGGATGACAGAGGAATATGTGGAAAGGGAAATTGCTGAATTTTTAATACATTTCCCTCGCAGTCACTCTTCAAGTTTATTCAGAAACTACAAATTAATATACCCAAATGCAATTTCAGGCCTGGAATACAGCGAGGTCCAAGCTATGAAATTGTGAAGCCACAAAGATAGTCGTTTCAGCAGAAATAGTACTATTCCCTTACTCCCAAGACAATAAAACTCTTGCATTTTACAGCCAAGGCTTCACAAATTACCTTTTGTATATTAATAAGAATTATCATTTTCATATGAATAAATGGTAGAAAAAAAAATTACCTTCTATACAAAAGCATATAAGCTCCCTGTGAAAGCACTTCATCTAATTCAACCCTCGTCACCTGGAAAGTCAGGAATCACAATCCTCATTAGGTAATTTTGAAGACAAGCAAATAAAAGGACGGCCTAGACGTGGATGTGATTGGGCACAAATGCACAAAAGAATACGTTCAGAAGTGGGATTATTGTTACTGAAGGAGTTAAAACACACCAACAGAATTAAGAAAAACTTTGAGGGGGTCTCTAAAGGGATTGACATTATTTTCCACTGACAACCCCCCATAAACACATTGTTTATTCCAGACTTATGAAGTTAGTCATGATTGGAAAGGGAGACATAAAGCACGAATAATACATAGAGAAAGTGGAAGGGAGCATAAACAGTACTCAAAGAGTAAACTTTCAGTCTCACTAAACCAGAATATCCCTCTCAACATGATACTTCACAAAGCATGATATTTTGTTATAAGTTGGGATTCAAAAGGAGCAAAAGGATCAGGGAAGAGCTACATGAATTACACATGCTATCCAATCATATGTTTATATAGGCCACTCATCTCTACCTTGCAATCATCGATTCTGTACCAGTCTCCCTCAAAACCCTTTGTGTAACAGATATAATGCCCAAAGAATGATGCATTTAGCATGTCCACATGGACAACAACAGCATAAAGCTTGTATTTATCCATGCCATCTCTCTCTTCACTCATATATGGGTTCAGATCCAAATCATCAGGAAAAGTAATTTTTTTGTTGATCTTCCCAAATCTTCCACTCTGCAACCAAAACAAAAGCAATTAGCTAAGAGACGTAATTGAAATACAGGGACAACAATCAGAAAGAGAGAAGCCTACAACAACGCATTCAAGTCCACATGCAGAAAAAATTACCTGGAATCTTTTTAAAGCAATTGTAAGTACGTGTGGAGCTTGGTGGATGGTCAGACGCTTCCATGCCTTGACATAATCATTACATCTGCAAGCAGCAGCAAAAATAAGTAGGTGTCAACAAAAAACGATAGCCCATTTAAGTGTGAAATAATTTGGAAATTGTGAACCCTATGGTCTTTAGGACGGCAACATCTTTAAATTCTTGCTTACAAGCTCAAGGGAATACATATCCACAAAATACCGAGGTAGAGTGTATTTATGAAAGAGAAAAACAGCTATTCAGAAAATGCATCAATTAACCAACTCACTTCTCTGTAGATGCACGTAAAATGATGTAACTGAGCACTACAAAATAGAAAAGAATATTCTCTCAACAAAATGAAGTCTCGTATGATCTTCAAGGTAAATTTCTAACCAGTTGTATATACTATTAAGTATCATGGTATCACCTATCATTAGAAATTACTTTTAGATAATGACCTACACCCAGGGAAAAAAAACGCGCTCGCGGTCGCGTTCGCGGGAACGGTCGCGTTGTCGCGGGAACGGCTTGTAACGGCGAAATAGAACGTTTCGCGGCCGTCGCGTCGTGAATTTTTTTAAAAAATTCACATTAATATGTTTTAACTATATTATTTGAATTTTTCTAGTTTATGAAGCATTATTACAACATAATATAATCAAATCTAATAGAATATCATGTTTCCTCAACTATATAATTAAATCATAAAAAAAATTTGGCCAATGTTTGAAAAGAACGGATGTAACGGGGATAAAATCGCTCTAACGCGGCGAGTTCGCGTTACGGAACGGACAACGCGGCGAGAAGTACGTGAATTTTATTATGGCGTTCCGTAACGGGATTTCGCGGAACGGCAAATCCAAAATCCGTTACAGAACGGCCGTTCTGTAACGGAACGGGAGAGTTTTAATTCCCTGCCTACACCTAGTATTTTAAATAATAGACAATAGTCCTTATCTTTCACAATTTGATGCAATAATAAGGTAGCATTTTATCTCTAATCTTAAACAGGACTACAATTTACACAAAATCCATAACATGTTCTTATGACAAGGACAAACTCCAACATTCATATATGAATTCCATGCAAGTACGTCAAATAAATAAGAAAACGAGGGTTCATTTCAAATGCTATAGGCCTACCAAACTTGATATGATCTCTAAACTAAACACTAAAGATTCCCTTAATCTACATGGTATAGCATGAATACATATAAGTATAAGGAGTATCTATAACTATGTCTCAATATCAACAAAGAACAAGTTAGACGTCCTATATCGAGATTGCAATTGCAAATTCGCAATCGCAATAATGGTCATATACATGAGAGCATACTTAATTGCAGCATCGCATAAGGGTCACAGTAGTGCGACTCATTGACAGTTTAGAGCAGCCACATATCAGTAAATAAGTCGGTTATGTATCAACAGATATGTGATATGGTCCTTAAACTTTCCATATAGCTTTGTTCGTTAAGCTGAAAATTCTGTAGATATCGTCAGATAATTGCGTATCTGCCGATCAAACCATGATTAGAGTGAGAATGAATTAGATCAACGTCATTCTAGCAGACACACAAAGCTCAAAATTGACTAATGGGTGAGGCTTAAGGTGGGTCAGTAGCAAGTAACAATGCTAATGGACCAAAATGGGCCATGTCATGCGGGTTGCGGGTCAATAGTGGGTCGTGATGGATGAGCCAATATAAAAGTAAGGAGATAGGGCCTAGGAGAGTAAATAATGAACACACAAAAAACTTCTAAACATATTATTTTGCATATATTTTCACTTCTACAAAGTTATCGGCCAACATTTTTGACCCTGTTTGACCTTGTCCAATAAAAACCCTCTTGACTTGAACAGCCCCCGCTCCTGCCCCTTCCCCCCAAACAAAACCCCTAATGGGCCCTTTAACTAAAACCCTAACCAACTTTCACCATATGATCTTTGGAACAAACCAAACTCTACATTATTGGCCTATACCCTAAACCCTACACCACCTTCACAGTATAACTAGATATAGGCTCCAAAGATATTTCATGGGACCTTAAAAGGTGACCGTATAGCGGTATAGGTATCTGACCAAGTTTGGCCCTTGAGTCCATTTACATTGAACTCACATGTAGCTGCACAGAAAACCTCCAGCTACCATAAATAAAGAAGCGACGACCCTTAAGCATAAAACAGTTGGCCTTCATGAAAGGCATCAATGAAGGGATTTCACGTTAATGAAGTTGAACACCTTGCTAAACAGATGCAGGTTATCAGTGAGGCCAGAGCTTTTTGTTTAGGGGAGAGGAAGGACAAATCATGAACTAATTTTTATTCAGGTCGCACTTCCATGACCTGTACTGCCCTCCCATCCCACCCTCTAAAAATTCAACTTGCCATAAGAAAATTAGTGTAGATTCTTAGTAAATCCATGGTGGGAAAAATCAATACACCATAAACCAGCTTCAAGGACTTTTAATATTAAAGTTGTCTTAGAATTGCTTGAAACTCTACTCACTGTAGAGTCTGCAAATCGCAAAAATCTATATTTCACAAATGCAAAAATAATATTGAAAATATTAGAATTGCTCGTACCCATCACATTTATACATATTTTCTCCATGAAGCCACTCTTTTGCAGTAAATTGATCAAGACACTCCTCCAAAGATGTAGCATCTCCTTGCATTTCAACCGTCAGATCCATCATATTTTCATATTGATTGGAGACTTGATCGCACTTTGTACATATGACCTGAAAAAGAAGATATACATGTTAAGAAATGAAAGACACACACAGTGAGTCATACTTCCTCTGTTTTCATTTTCCTATTGCATCATAATATGAGGTTTCACGCTTGCCAATGCACAACATTAGCAATAAACATCGATAATTATCTATTAGTAAAAATAAATAAAAAATAGTTTGAAAGTACATATCGAGATGAATCTAACAATACCCCACATGACTATATATTTCGTATTTAAATCTCCAAAGATGGTGAAAGGAGAGTGTGTGAATAGAGTAAAAGTCCAAATGATTGCATAAATAAGAAAAGGAGGAAGAATATCTTAAGTAAAATATTGTATTCTATTGGAAAAAGATATTCAAAATGAAATGATGTTGGAGAGAAGTTCGCTCTGAGATGCATCGCAAGTTTGCGACAAAATGAACATATCATGACAGAATTATATGACCAATCATGCAAAAGGAAACAGCAGGGGGGAAAAGTAAAAATAGATAAACCTTGCTCAACTTTCCCTCACCCACATTTAATTAAGTGGACATAACTTTATAATTTCTGACAGATGATCAAATATAGAATACTCCTTCCGATCTATTATAGCTAACTTTCTAGAACTTGGCACAAGAATTAAGGGTAATGCAGAAGCCACATAACTTTTCTTATTAAAAAAAAAGCAATAGTAGTATCACAAGTAGTTACACCTTTTCAACTTGCCCTGATTAATGCAGTTACTTCTCGTTTAGCAACTGGTAATTAAAAATGATGATAACGAAATTATATGTAATTTTGTAAATAAAGTCTTATGCCAATACCTATGGTAATGAATGTCGTCCCTCAACATGTGGATTTCTTCATTGATTTACAGTACGAGTTAATATCAATATTCCACCTCTAAAGTAATGAAAATATATGAAGAAAAAGAGGTATTTGGAGTTGGACAAGCATAACTATGGACATTGGCACAAGACTTTCTTTACAAAATCACCTATAGATTCATTACTACCACCATTTATTACGCCTACCAAACGAGTTGTTAGGGGTGTGTGGCCGAAATCAATGTTAGTTGAGGAACTAGAAGTGTCCCACATTTTTGGGAAGAAATAAGCATGCTGGCCTCTGCTTAATTGGTGTGCATATCCAAGCCAGGTAAGATAGAAGGTAGTCCATCAAACACTCTCCGTAAATGAAGACTGACACGTCAACTATAATGGAACAAAATATAACTCTCAAAACATCAAATATCGTGAATTAGAGGGGATAAAATAACTTGCAAGCCCCACTAACCTGGGAGCGAAGCTGACCACCAAATATATGTTGTATAAGGGTAGTCTCTTGAGATTTGGGATCGATGTTTTTCTCACCACCATGCTCATCAAGGAAGACAGATTGCATTGTATCAATTGCAAACCTGAAAACCCACAAAAAGTTAATTATTTATATTCAAGTGCCTGAGAACACATGCACACATGATCTCAGTCATGTCACCATGAAAAGAAGACAGTAAAGGTTCATACAGTCAGAGCCAAATATTCACTTGGACTCTTCACAAGTTACAACACCAATTGGCTCCAAAGTCGAAACAAGATCAAGTAAGAACAACAATAATAATTAAAAAAAAATCTAAAACTAACCAAGCATGACCCCTGAAACACTTGGCTAAGAGAGAGAACACAACTCCAGCCCAGTCCAAGAAACAAAAATGTCATAGTGTACCATGAGTATATCGTATTATCGAACATCGAAATAAATCTACCTCATGAACTCATGAGCATCCTCTTGTTTTCCATAGCCAAGATTTCCACCAATGCTCGGCAACCGTGACAGGATATTAATTGGTGAAAAGGACTGCTGACTTTTACTAGCTCTTGCGAGGTGCATTTCAAGTTCACAGAGGAAACACCACCCATTCCTCCTGCCTGAGAAACATCAATATAAGCATAATTACATCATACACAGCAAAGACAAAATCAGTAGAAAACGTCCTGGCTTACAATCTCTGCGATGACCTTTCTCCAATAAATATGCTAGAAGTGGACGGGTGTGAGCAAGACATTGTAGGACCACATTCGCATAACAACTGCATGAACACACACAAAAGAAACTAAGAAAGTCAACCTGGAGCGAAGAATTGGATTAGGGTGATATGTACTATTAGAGAAGGAAGCTTATCAAGTCAGAATATAATAATTTATAATCCTTTTCCCTTGTTTAGCAATTAATAGGAATAGATGAAGTTAGTAGGCGTGACATTTGTTTTGGAGATTGAGTTGGATTTTCATAACCTACATTAGGGAGGAATAATTCTCAATATACTGTGAGAATCACCACGCATAACAAACCTGTTTCCACAATTTAGAAGTCCACAAGGTGGGAAGATCGACTTTTCCCAGTTGTAAAGTTTGACGAATTCATCGTAAGGGAAGAGAACCTAGAAGAAAAAGCCTTGTGAAGATGGTACGTAGAAGCAGGAGCAACACTCAAGCAATTAAAAAGTCGCACCAAGAAGACATCACTTTTAGCAATATTGTCAACTGACCTTGTCCACAACCCTCTCAATTTTGTCTGGTCCACTTGAAGGGACCAAAGCAATGGACATATGCCGCTTTCCACCAGTCTCCTGGATTGATTTTCGCTTGCTAGATGATTGAAGTTCCTTGCATTTTATCCTGTGCTCTGATCGCCAATGTCGTGATTGGCAAGCATGGGAGCTTGAAAGGAACAAAAAACAAAAATAAACCTAAGTACATAGAACAAATCTCCAAATTTTAAGGGACAAGGAGCTCCAACAGAAACATATGAGCTCAAAACAAATAGTCATATCTGAAGCATTGGAGTAAGTTAAGAACTATATATAGGCAATGACATTAGCTTCCCATCAAAAAAATATTGATCAAGTTGGGATCTATACATCAGCTGATAACAAGAAGCTAAAATCAAATAGCAGTGACGGCAAAAGCATAAAATTTAAGAATATGAACTTCCAAAATGCTAAAAGAGAGCTGCTTTTCTATGCCAAGTGGCAACAATCAGAACTCAAGCATCTTCAAACTGATAAAGAAATGATTTATTTTAGCAATGATCAATCACAATTTGTCTTAAGATGCACAGCCATTCTTGGTTTAACACGTTTTGTTTCAAATATCATCATTATGCTCTCTTTTTAGTATGTTAGTGTGCTCTCTCTTGCTTCATATATCCATTTTAAGCATTAAGGCAGTGTATAAATTATTGCGAGTACTGAATATAACGAGCAAGAAAATGGAGATTTGCTTCTCACACTTTAACCTGACTACAGGTAGAGCCTTAAACTAACAGCAATGCACCAATTCCACTACCTCTTCAGCTATAGTTTCAGGATCCTGTCTTGTCACAGAACCATGGTATAAAGAAAGAGGAGAAAACCCCATCACAGATCTATCACTATTCACCCCTTTTATCTAATGCTTGGAAAGGTTAATGCATGCATCTCAATATACCCTGAAGATTCTCTGATAATTGCATGAAACAAACAACACATTTCCAACTCCACACTCTGTACTTATTCAACAAGGAACAACAGCCAGAAAAGAACCTTACTCTTTCTTCTTCTTTTTTCACAGGAAAAAGAACCTAACTCAGACACCAAAAGATTATGAAGCATATATATGTGGCATAGAACTCAGCATGCAACGCGGCAGCGTTGAAGAATTGACATAACAACCTCAAAGTGCCTTCTTTAGACCCCAAGGGTTTTCGAAAGCACTTACTAGCACAGTCACAAGCTGCAATGGCGGGAACAATCACGTCAACACCCCTCATCAAGTATTCAGAGAGATTCCACACACGACAAGTTCCTTCGCACTTCCCTCAAATTTCTCCACAGCAAATCCCCGAAATATCTTCTAATCATATATATCTATGTTGGAAATTATGTCCTTTATCATGCCTAAGCCCCTTTCTGGAATAATGGTACCTAAAGCATAATCTAACAAGCAAACAAAACAACCCTTATCTCACAAATCAGAAAACCAGGTAAAGAGTGAAACCTAAGAGCCTCTATGAGTTAGTTCACCTATTTTTAATAATGTCACTTCATCCTTAATAAGACCAACTCCCTTTCTTGGCTTTTTCCGGATTAAAGGTCATATTGCTTCCTATTCACTCAATTATACCTTATCAAATCGATAACCTTGCATTATACCAAATCCCAAGTCATAAAAAAAGCAATTTGTAATAGACATAGGGGCAGCATTCTCCTTCACTAGTCTATTGAACTAAACCCTAGTAACCTTATCAAATGTCAGTACATCACACTCGTCATGAGCATAATGGCATACATGCCTCAACACTCTGCAAATAATAATACCACCTCCTAGTTCCTAGCTCCTACAATCCACTTAAGAATTGCTCAAGGCTCCCCCATCACAATTCTAACTTCTGAATTTCCATTCATATTTTAAAATTTTCCAATAAAAATCTTGCTTCTCGACAAGATTAAACCATTTCTCTACTCACCATGTAAAAGTTACATTCTTAGCCTTTTTCTATATTCAATACTTGCCTGCTTTGATAATTCTTTCCCCATACAGATAAATTCAATGCACCCCATTCCCCAAGAAAGCACAAATCTTTCCCAATATAGATAATCCCCAATATCGCACTTATCAAAGAAACAATAACAAGAACAAGCATATACCAAAATATTCCAAAAAAAACAATTCTAATATTTAAAAAACTCAAGATACAAAAAAGAAATTATAAAATTGTTCTTTACAACCGAAGCAAATAGTATTTACAGCAATACTACAATGTTACATTACACTAGCCTGGTGAGAATGGGATAAGGACTTCGGGAAGTTGGGTGATAAGCATTATTTGAGTTGCATCTAGCATGATAACTTATATAGGTGAATTATGAGGTCCAGTTCAGTCCCTAGTGCAAATCTGTATCACTAATATTAACATCAACAATTTGAATAGTTAGCATCCAAGATTCCTTCTAATACATGCCTAAACACTCTGCAAATAATAATACTACTTCCTATTTCCTAAAATATATCCACTTAAGAAATACTCTGCAAATAATAACTCCCATCACAATTCTAGCTTCTGAATTTCCATTCATATTTTAAAATTTTCCAATAAAGATCTTGTTTCTGGACAAGATTAAACCATCTATCTACTCACCATGTATTAGTTACATTCTTAGCCTTTTTCTATATTCAATACTTGCTTGCTTTAATAATTCTTTCCCCATACAGATATAATTCAATGCACCCCATTCCCCAAGAAAGCACAAATCTTTCCCAAGATAGATAATCCCCAACATCTCACTTATCAAAGATACATTAACAAGAACAAGCATATAACAAAATATAAAAAGAAACCCAAGATACCAAAAAAGAAATGATAAAATTCTTTGTTACAACCGAAACAAATAGTATCACAGCAATACTACAATAATGTTACATTACATTACATTATTATTACCAATCAATCAAGTATAATGCAGCAAAATTTAATAAAATTAAAAGCAAAAACAAAATAGACATTACCAATATTTAATAGCTTTACAACCAGCGCAATGTTTAGTAGCAGGTTGACTACAAACAGCACACGGTTCAGCCGCAGCAACAGCCATTGACGAGGAGATAGAATACGACGTCGTTGAAGAAGAATTAAAATTAGTATCAACTACAAAATACTTTGATGCAGTAGACCGAAGCAAATATAAAAACCCTAAAGAAAGAATGAAAGCTGTGATCAAAAACTGGAGCACCCAATTCCAATTACTATTCGGGTTCGGATCCAAACACAGTGTCGAGGTGATAGAGGAGACATGCATCTATTTTTATACACTTTCCCCACTTTCTATAATTTTTTCATTGAAAAGAAATCTTTTTTTTTGGGGAGAAATATATTGATTTTGAGAAAATTAAGGAAACTTTTTTGTGTTTGTATTTTCTGGGTTTTTAGTTTTACTCTCTGTTTTTTTAGTTTGTTTGTTGATGAAAAACAGAACAAATATTCGCTGGTTTTTGGAAACAAAAAAGAGAAAAAATTAAGTTAATAGTAATGGTAATTAATTAATATAGTTAGGGAGTTGTGAGATCTTTGTTTGTTGGAGAGTTATTAGCCGTCTGATTAGGTGTATAGTGAGGTGGATTAATAATAGAGATCAGATGGTGTTATTTGATTGTTGTTTAAGAAAGGAAGGTTTCTGACTGTTGTAAATCATAGGAGTTGCAGAGAATTTGCTGGTTTGAGGTGTGTCTGATGTGGCGTGGATGAGGAGTCAAGTCTCAAGTGTGTGACTTTGTGAAGTTGGGTAATATTCTTTGGAATCATTCTTTTCTTTCCTACACTTTCTACTCTTGTCTTTGTGAAAAAATTAAAATTTTTATCGACGCTAGAGCCGGTAAATGAATCGTGTCGTGTCAAAATTCGTATCAGGTTCAACTGTAAACGGTCTAAAAATTCTCAACCAGTCAAATCGAAATCGATTTGTTTATTAAACAGGTCAACAATACTCAACTCTTACCCGGACTGTTATTAAACGGGTTACCTAGCCCGTTTTTCCACCCATTTATCAAGAGCGAAGCATATATACATAAACTAAACAAATGTAAATCTTATAATTCTTAAACCAAGTATTATATACTAATATATTACCTAAATAAACCAAAACGGGGAACCAAATAATAAATCTTATGTATTTATGAAAAATATTCATATTATATCAAACCCCACAAATAATATTGATAGTAGAATAGTAGTTAAACAGGTTGTCGTGTTGAATTCGGGTTGAATTGTCCAACCCTTACCGAACTTGTTTAATAAATGGGCCGTATCAAGTTAACCCGCTTACTTAAACATGTTGAAAACCTTGACCCAAACCGACTAATCTCAGGTCAAGGTCAGGTCGGGTTGGCGGGCCGTTCAAACTTTTACCGCCTCTACCTAGTGCATTACTAAATCTGGTGTTGATATAATGCTAGTAGATGTGATTATATTAAAAATAGGGTCATTATGTTAAAAAACATGCCATCGTATATGCTTAACAATGAAATATACTACAAAATTGTGTATAGTAAGATTAAAAAATGCGACACCAATAAAGTGTAAAGTAGAAGTCTTACCATTTTAACCAACTATTAAATACGCTCTCTACTCCACATAAATATGTATAACTTGCAACATTAATATATAAACAAACTAATCTGAAGTACATAGTATAAGCTTGATACATATAAATATTATTTGGGGCTTTGCCCGAGCTACACACTAGCTTACGATGAAAAAGATTTTTTTTTTCTTCTTTAGTACACTCTCCAGTTTTTATTAGTTTACCGATTTCTTTGGGCATAGAGTTCTAGAAAAAATAGGTATGTGGGTCATAAAAGAAAAGAGAAAATATTAATCTGTTGTTATATTGTATTGAAATTAGTGTTGTGAGCCAAGAAAAGTAGAGTGAAAATGTAAAGATAATACTTCCTCCGTTCCGAATTAAATACGACAATTTCACTTTTTCACTATTCACACTTTTCACTTTGACTAAGATTTGTGATTTATACATAATGAAAAACATAGTCGAGTGAAATCCTGTTAGATTCATTGCATGACGTACTTTATAAAACATAATTTTAATAATTTGTACTATATGTAATTATAGATATTTGTGATCAAAATAATGCCTCGGCAAGCGTAAAAGTGGGTTTGTTGCATTTAATTCGAAACAGAGGAAGTAATAAAAACAATTATTAAGGCCATTCCAAAAACTAAAAAAAAAAAACAAGAAGTGATAAGGAACAATTCGAAAGAAAAGCGAGTAAACTAATAAAAACAAGAGGGGATATGTACTTGGATGGAATAAGGCCGCTGTACCCATAAGCAAGTTACAGGCCCATCACTAAGCCCAATCCCTTCCCCATATTCGCACCCAAGAGGTCAAGACCTTCCCCGAATGTGGAGGACTGGATGAGATACCATCCTGACTATAGCTATTCTCAGTTGGTTAAATTTTTTGGTTAAACTATCTTTAGAAATAATGTTCTGCTTGAATAGCTAAAAGTGCATATAAATTGCAACTTTGCAAGAGTAAACTAGTACAACATATATATTGACAATTTGACATGGGGACATTTAATTAACTCATTTAGCAAGACACATTGTATGGCCTTCTTTAAGTGGTACTGGCCTACTGGGCCTAGTTCGTGGGAATCCGGCGTAAATACTCCCTCCGTTCTGTCTTAAATGAACCGTTTGCTTTTTCATGCAATCCAATGCATTTTTTTAATCATTAATATCTTTAGTTATGTACACGTAAAAAAATATATAAAAAGTTCGTAATTTGATAGTATGCACGAATCTAACAAGATCTCGCTCAACTATGTTTTTCTTTATATAATGGCGATAAATTGGAGTCAAAATTGATCAATAAATAATGTCATTTCACCCAATGTTTCATTTAAAACGAAACGAAGGAAGTATACTATTCTTGACATGCTGTAGAAACAAATTACGTTGGAGGCTAAAATATCATAAATTTACATCCTTTTTCAAACTAACCTGAAAGGTTGGACCAGCGAGGAATAATCAAAAGGTTGGATCATTTATGGCTGATGCTCTAAAAGTTGGACCATTGATATCAATTTTGTTTGGTTTACGGTTTTTTTTTTTTTTTGACATTTTTTTTTTTAATTTTTAAACACTAACAAATAATGTCTAATAGATTTCAAAAAACTAAAAAAATGAAATAATACATAATGTTTTGTGTAATTTACAATATATATTAAACGTCGTATGCATACTTGGATATAAAAGTTCGATGCAGTTTCAAATATAAGTGAAAATATTGGCATTATAGGTTATAACACAACAATAACAACATTAATCATATAAAAACTAGATTACTAATATCTTAATTAGTGTGTAAAATAATTAAAAAATATGTTAAAACATTCTGAAACCAAATTAATTGTTATAATACGGTTTACAGTTTGGTTTGGTTTATAATTTTTGAAAAACCAAACCAAACCATAAACCGTAATTTTTTTGTAAAACATAAGCGAAATCATTTTTTTTCAAACCATGCAAACCGCTATAATACGGTTTGGTTTGGTTTGATTTACGATTTAGACCAAACATTGTACACCCCTACTTAAGATGTTCAATCGACAAGGCAGTAAGCACACTCAAACATACCATTTCTACATGAAAGTATCCCCTAACATCGCTTTGTCCATAAAACAAGTCCTCGAATGGATTATACAAGGTACATTATTATGCTTGAAGACTTGTGTACTTGTGACCACAATTACGTACAGATTTTGTTCACCACCCCATTAATCAACTGCTCCTTTTTAAATTCTCTAAAACCCATACTCTTTTTATGTATTGCCAACAATTTATTAAGACTAGGCTTTTCTCATAACATTTTATCTTTTGTTGGCTTACAATGTCTCGATAGCCAAGTCTTCCTATCGAAAACTACTTGTCTTCAAACAAAATATATATTGTGCGCTAAATTATGAACAATCTATTAGAACCTACAAATAATGTTGCAATCTAAACTAGCAATTTGGAAAATAATTTGAAATAAGTAAGATGTAATCTTCTGGTTTCTAACTGTAAAGTTTTATGCCTTCAGAAAACTCGTCATGTGCTATTTTCAAGGCCCGCGGGCGGGTACGCCCGATCGGGCATCCGTCGCGAACTACGATCAGGCCCGAGACGTCAACAGTTTTGGAAAAATCGACCGCCCGATCGGGTAGCCTAGCGGCTATGCGTTTTCGATTTTTTATTTCTTTTGAGTTATCTTTTAGGGTTTGTACGGGGTTCCTTATGTTATAAAAGGGCTTCATTGTGTTCATTATTATTGACACAACTTATGAAACACTTTTAGCCTCTAGAATTTAGGATTCCTTGTATTATTCTCTCTGATTTTCTCCATTATAGTGAAGAAGCTCTAATCCCCTACCTGTGGATGTAGGTCAAATTTGACTGAACCACGTAAATCTTTGTGTTCTTTGTTTGTTCATCTTTATTATTTTCTCACCTTTATTATTTCATTGATTTTTCTGTTCCGCATTAATCAAATTACAACACTCGATTTCCTAACACTAACTTTGACAACTACCCTATATCGAACCATGCAATCATGCTTGCTTAAACAAAAAACCTAATTATCTTTTGCTAACGTGACTCGAAAACATGACTAAGTCGAATTAAAATTTAAACAGTGCAAATTGGGGACAGTGCACAGGCCAAAAACTAGTATGGTAAAAAAACGAAAATTTTGACTCACGTGCTCAGCGTGTGACTATTATTGACAAAAAAAATCATGGTTGGAAAAACATTTGGGTATTGGTCAACAGTTTATGGAGTTCAAATAGTTTTGGACAATTTCGTACAATCAGCATAGTTTCTCGTGAAGTGACAAAGTTTTGGGAGTTTGGGACAAAATCCTTTTTCGAAAGATAAAATCTGGTTTTCTATACTTGCTTTATCTAATAGTGTCATTGCCCACTATAATATAGATGTCTTACTGAAACTGTTATATTTCATATATAAGATAAACCCTTTTTTTTGAATTTTTAAAAAAAAATTAAGGGAGGCGTCCACCATGGATGCCCCACCACCGGTGGAGGCGTCCATGACAGGCGCCTCACCATGTGTGGAGCGCTTGCCATGTGCACCTTCACCGGTGGTGGGGAGTCCATGGTGGATGCCTCCCTTAACTTTCTTTTAAAAAAATTCAATGTAAATGAAAAAAAACAGAGAGAGGGGGTGATGGTGGGGGTACGCGGTGATGGTGTGTTGGGGGTAGCAGTGCGGCGGTGGTGGTGCAGTGGTGGTGCGGCGGCACCAGTGTCTAGTGGTGAGTGGAAGAAGATGGGAGGGAAAGTGAATGGAGAAGGGGAGAAAATATGAAAATATTAGGAAGTGAGTCAAGGGGAGGAGAGAGAAAGAAATACAAGTATGTAAATACACACTAGGGGAAAAAAACAGAAGGGCTGCGCAAGAAGGGTTGCGCTTTTGGTAAAAGCGCAGCCCTTCAGATTGTAGGGTTGCGCTTTATGAAAAAGCGCAACCCTTCTCACATTAGAAGGGTTGCGCTTCTAAAAAAGCGCAGCCCTGCACTTTGAGAAGGGTTGCGCTTTTTTAAAAAGCGCAGCCCTTCTCTCATAGAAGGGCTGCGCCTGACTAGCGCAGCCCTACTTGAAAAGTGAAAGGCTGCTATGGAAAGGGCTGCTATGGAAAGGGCTGCTGTCAAAAAGCGCAACCCTACATGCCATTTTCAGCGCAACCCTTCTGCTTTTTTCCACTAGTGACAGTATTAAAATACCGTATTTAGGATGTTACTAGGAAATTTTAAGGCGTGGTTTAGTAAAACCCTACATATAACCATTACCATCATCCATTAAGCATCTATTACAAAAGTCGTAAATAGACTAATCAAATAAGTGACACTTAAATAATACAATAATGGAAAGGAAGGATATATAGAGAGTAATACTTGGAATTATTTTTGAATTAATATGTTAGGGTATATTATAATGACATTGCCAATACTCTAGTTACTATTTCTAATGTTTTTTTTACAAGTGTGGAGAATAATTGTGTTAACCTGATTAGGTTAATTCTGACATTCAATATATATAGTGTTTACAATACAGGCATATGACTAGTAAAAGTCCATTTGATCATGTACAAGTGTGGAGAATAATTGTGTTAACCTGATTAGGTTAACCCCTACATTCAATATATAATGTTTACAATACATGCCTACGACTAGTAAAAGTCCATTTTATCCTTTACATATAATGTTACCCTAATAGTTTTGGTTTGTTTAACGAAAGTAGGCATCTAATTATCTTGCTTATAAGGGCAAGTATATATACTTGCAACGTTTTGAAATAAGTGAAACACTTCTCTCTTTTATATGAGAGCTTTTTCAAAAAGGAAAAATTGATTTTATCAGTCCCAACTATGAGCGCCCTGATAAAAAAGTCCCAACTTCAATTTATTATTGTTCAGTCCCAACTTTTGGAGGTATTTTACAATAACGGTCCCAGCAGGTTTCTTACCTGCTGTAGCAGGTAAACTTGCCAAAAAAAAAATTTCCTTTTTTTCTATCTTCTTCTTCCTCTTTCCTCCCTCCTCTCTTCAATGCTCCCTCCTCCTCCTCCTCCCCCTACCACCCAACCCCCTCCCTGCCACCTAGCCCCCTCCCCCGAAACCACCAACACCAGCCCACCAGCTCCCTCTCCGCAGCCACTACCCCTCCCCCACCCTCGCAGTCCCCTCCCCTGCAACTGCCACACCCCCTCCCCCTTTCCCCACCCCCCGCATCCCCCTCCCCTTCCCCTGCAAATGTCGCAGCACCCTCTCCCCTTATTCTGCAACCGTCGCACAACCCCCTCTCTCCCTCCCTTTCCCCCGCAAACGCCACTGCAACGGCGACGAGGCGAACACTGAGAGGAGGCGATGACTCGACGAGGGCTGAGTGAGAGGAGATGAAGACCGACGACTGAGAAGAAGCGACGACGAGTGAGAAGAGGCGACGAGGACTGTGCGCGAAGGGACGGGGAGGGGAGGGGGGTTGTGTGACTGGCGGGAGGGGGAGGGGGGCGGTGCGACTGGCGGGAGGGGGAGGGGGCTGGGTGTTGTTGGGGGTGGTGGGTTAGGGGAGAGGGGGGGTTAGAGCAGGGGAGGGGATGTGGCAAGGGAGGGGGAAGGGGAGGTGGCAAGGGGGTTAGAGCAGGGGAGGGGAGGTGATGACCTCTTAAACCGGTTACTGGTTAACCTGGACCGTTATTGTAAAATACCCCCTAAAGTTGGGACTGAACAATAATAAATTGAAGTTGGGACTGTTTTTATCAGGGCGCCCATAGTTGGGACTGATAAAATCAATTTTTCCTTTCAAAAAAGTGTTTCACTTATTTTAGAATGGAGGAATTACGTACTAATTTTCTAATTCATGTTTATTTGCTAAATTGGGTAGTAGATATGCTTGAGGAGCTAGGATCAGCACCAAATTGTTTGAAGCACTAAGAATTGGACGTTTATCGGTTAAAAATTGAGTAATGCTTGCGTATTAGCCTGATTGAGAGTGCAAACTTTCATTAATCATGTATGAAACAAATTGTAATCTAATATAAAGTGTTGTAATCATTAAAACTAAGCTCATGAGTCATTACCTTGCTCTTAGACCCTCTTTTTTTTTTAATTGGAACATTCTACCATTTAAAATAAGGAGTTGTACATTTGACTTTTTTATTTCTTATATGTAGATGTAGGTTAATTTTACTCTCATTCCATATAAAATCTCATATAAGACCGCCATAACATAATTATGATAAGACAAAAGTAACTTGTTGAGAACTGATCCCTATAAAGTACATTTTAAACTATTATCTAAAAGTAACCATTTTTAACTTATAATATAGCTCTTTTAACTTATAAGGTAATCATTTTATGATACGAAATTAGATGGATGTACCATAATTTTATTGTATTAAGAGTTAAGACAATCTTACACAATAGTTTTACTACTGTACTCTTGTCTACCTTTCTCATTTTTCTTTAAATTTACTCTCTTTTTTCTACCATTTATATGTACTACTCTCTCTGTTTTTTTTTTTTTATCTTTCTCACTTTCGCATCTCCCAATGCACATATTTGAATTTAAATATCTTTCATTATATATTAGTAAAAAATTATAATGATTGAATATTAATAATGTATGAGACGAATCAAACAAGACCCACATGACTATGTTTTTTCTTACAAATTGATAAAAATTAGGAAGATTCTTTCTAATTATGAATAGTGTCAAGATTTTAAGTGAGAACCATAAAAAACAGATGAAGTATTTCCTTGGTCTATATACAAAAACAAATAATGTTCCAATTAAAATAAACCTCGGAGGTAGTATCATCCATTTCATCATGTTCCATCCTAATACTTAAATGATCACTCGCTCCATTATCTAAATCTAGTCAAGACTCAAGAGACATCATGTTTCTTACCAATTTTTAAATTGAGAGATTATTGTCAAATATAGATCAACTCATACCACTATATGCTATTCAAATTTATTGTTGTTATTTGCTAGTTGCTATATATATAAGTTGTCATCCCACTAATTAGTTGGCTGCTATAAGTAGCTGGTATTAATATATTCATATTATCAACTAGAGCTGGAAAGAGAAAAATGTCAACCATGGCTTTAGGGTATTTTAGGTCTAGTCTACCGTTCAACTGGATCAGTTTGTCCTTTTCTATCATTATAAAATGAAAATAATCCCCATGTTGGACAATGTAAATTATGTTAGATGTCTGATCAAACAAGGGAACCAGATATACCATTTTAAGGCACGGAAATTTGACTTTCCTATTAGTTTAATTTCGCCCCTCTAAGATCACCGGGTTACCACGAAATAACTAATGAGATAAAATGAAGAAAACAATTCACAAGATGATTTTTCTATGTGAATCAACAAGAACTTTGTGTTTGAAGTTTGTAAAGAACACTCAAGAGAAATTAGCAAGGTTTCTCTCAAGCAAAACAAGTAGATAGGAATATGAAAAACTGATTTTTCTTTTTTCACCCCTCATAAGAATCACAAAGGTCATATATAAATATCACCTTCAATTCATAGGTTAGAGTTGTTATTGCCATAACACCCAACCCCTTTAACCCACTGATTAAGACCCTTTAATCCTCAGATTAAGAATCCCAATAGTCATTAAAAGGATAACGTACACAATACAACGGTTATAAACCATTTACGCACCTTTTCACGTCCCAAAACAGAAGCCTCGTCGCGACTCACAATACAGATTGTGACTCGCGACAATGCACTGGTCGCAACCGGCGACGGGTGTCACGACCCATGACTGACATTCTGTTTTGCTTGATTTGCACGTGATTTTGCGTACTCTAATCTTAACATACGACTAGACCTCCTCCTCTTCTAGTATAGAATCATATGAGATTGCTGTAAACCCATTGCACTATAAATGTTCCAACAAATTATTTCCTAGGTTTCATAATACTCGTTATACTTTCAATTATGGGAAGTTTCACATTACTTGCTACACTTTTTTTTTGAACAATAAACTCTCTCTATTTGTCTCCTCTCATACGAGTCCCTTTTCTTTTTATTCTCTACATTTTTCTTCTCCAAAAATTACCTAGAAGTCCGTGAATTGAGAAGTGTAACAAGTAATATGAACAGAAGAAGTATGTGCAATAAAATTACTGTTTCTGCCGTGGAACTATTTACAATAAAGGAAAAATGACAAAAGTAAGAGTAATTAATTAGAAAACCCACCCCCATAATCCCAGTAATGTAAGTAGAATAAGGGACATGTGTCATTAAGGCTTTGGTTCAACTATTAATTTAATATTAACAATAAAGCCAAGTTTGTTGATGGACTCCATGTTGGTGCTATGTGCTAATACTACAAAAATGGCCCCTAATTAATCAAATAACCTTCACATGATTAGCAACCGTCCTACTGATAAGGGTGGCACATTCGCACATGATAGAGGCCAACCCTTTTGGGTGGATGTGATTCTTCTTCTCTATAGTAAAAACCTGGCAAGCTCCATGCATGAGTAAATTGCAGATACTTTGCATCTTAATATATATCTATATAATATAATATAAGATATAAATATAATCCTACTTCACTTGAACATAAAGTCTTACGCCATGAACCTTGCATAATAATTTATATCCATTTTTGTGGCACTATATATGTTCATTAGCACTCACTAATCAATTAAAATTAGATATATTTAATCTTAGGGCACGTTCGGTATTATTGTGGTTTTCTGTGATTTTCAAAGTCATGTGATATATGTCTTATAATGAATAAAAAGTTAGTCAAATTTATTGAAAACATGATGATTTTGAAAACTGACAAACGAAAAAGTGAAAACCACTTTTTCTGGTTTCCTGTTTTTGGTTTTCAAAAAAAATTGAAAACTGAAAATTAAAAACAAAAAACGATAACGAACGACCCCTTAGTTTTACTTTAGCTATGCCATTTTCCTTTCTGACAAATGATTCAAATCACCTTGAAATCCAAATACGTATGGATAATGTAAAAAAAAAAGGCTAGTAGAACTCAATTCGATCTGACTTGACTTATAAGTGACCAAATAAACATTTTAAAATTAATACATAGCCTATTATAATTAATCTTATATATGCGTGTCAACGTCTCCTTGATCTCGACTTTCTTGCTACTACTCTTTTCACTATTCAGTGTGATAGTATAAAACTATTTTTGTGATTTTAGTCATCAGCTTAAACTTTTGATTGAGTTGGTCTTTTGACATGGTACTAGAGCCAACATGACATAAAGATCATGGATTCAAATTTCATCCACCCTCTTCTTTAAGTGCAATATTTAGCGCTAGGCATAGACCTATGTTGCATCCACACTTCAAGCACAATGGGCTTTCGCGTGAGGGGACGTGATAGAGTATAAAACTATTCTTGTGACTCCAACCATCATCTTAAACTTTTTGCCGATTAAGTCGGTCCTTTGACACATTGTAAACTCATACGAAAACTTAAAAGTGTTTGCTTTATTTGAGGCTGCAATTGAAAATATTGAAATAAAAGAGCTGCAATTAACAAAGTGACTATTTTCATACTATAACTATGATAACATTTAAAATGTCAAAGATTAATAGTTAGATGAATTTATAGGTATATTAATTTTCTAATATAAAAGACTAATAAAGGTTGTGAGTGATCTTTAATATTAAATTTTTGTGACTAAATTAAAGAATATCAAAGGTAGTGAGTATTTCAGACTTTTCAGGATATTTTGTCCATTTAATTTTCTGATTGAAATATTTAATATTACCATTTTTTAACTTGTTTTTTGAATAGCAAGTTCAAATGAGAAATGATTCTTAAATTATTTTCTTTTTTTAATTTTTTTCATTTAATTAGATCATTAAGAATAATTTAGTACTTCCAAATGAAGACACCATCTTTCTCCGTCCTTCTTTTATATAATAGAAATATGTACATAAAATCGAGGTTGAAGAAGTAACCCTGATCAACACTCGACTAAATAATACATGTTATATTATTTCTTAAAGTTGATAGCGGAGTGATGGTTGTTGACAAAATTTCCATCATGTATATCTAGAGTTTTAGGATCATTAGATTACTCCATCTATCTTTTAATAGATTTTTCATTTTTACTTTGAATATTATTCTTAGGTAAAGAAAATTTTCAAAAAAAAAAAAACTTCAAAATATTAGAAAAAGCATATAGCCGTGTGGGATTTTGTTTGATTCGTCTCATTATGTACATTAGAAAAATCAACCTTTTATAATTTTTACTAATACGTAATTAAAGATGATAATGACATAAAACTTGCATTGGAGAAATGAGAAATCTATTGATAATTGTAATATTTTTATATAATCCTTATATGTTTCTAATAAATATTGTTCGAAATCTAATAGAAGTATGCAAAACTGAAGATCGACACAACTTAAGGAGTATAAATTCGGAATATCCTAAGCAGTTTCTTAAGCACTATAGATAGAAAGTAGAAGTTTGAGTGGTCCTCTACATTTTTATTAAGACATACTACTAATGTATTTAAAATACTAGCTAGTCAAAGTGTGTATATGTTTATGTAGAGTTATTCTTGTAAGAGTCCGTCTACTTTTAAATTAAAATTAGGCAATGACAAGTTTTATATTAAAAACAGATTTAGCCCAATAGTGACTAGTTTGATTTCTTTCAGTGACTATTTTAATCCATTTAGTAATTAGGTCTATTTTTATATTAAAATTAGACCATCTTTTAAAATAATTTGTAGCTATGTATGCTCCTTGCTAAATCGATTAGTGAAAAATTAACAGTATTGACATCACTCTTTTTTGCCCTATATCTTCATGGTAAAGCAATTGTTTTCTTGAGTGGAATAATTCCAAGAATGATTACGTCCAAACACATTATCATGATAATTGTCATCAAACGTAACAAAAACGTGATATGCATAATGCAAATACATTTTCAACGTAGCTGAAATTTATATATTGAGTTATTACTTATTATCTACATATTAACAAGAGCGAGTGTACGAATGTATAGTTATTTAGTGCAATTTGACATCGTACTAATTAATTGAATAAGCGATTATGCTTTAAATATCACATTCTCTCTTTCTATCTCTCCTGTTTTGGGGGCATAGGTCCTTTTAATGCTTAAAGAGACATTTTATACTGTAATTATAAGGATAATTCACAATAGTATTAGGAAAATTGGCAACGTCATTAATATAAATATTTGTGGACGAAAATTTTAGGAAATACTTTATCAGTTAGGAAAAATAGTGCTTGTTTGTATTTTATTTTCATGGATATCAAGATTCAAAACAATCGTATTTTTCATCCTTTGGTTTTAAATGATGTACTTGCATTGAAATCAATAATAAGATTAAGGGGTTCAAAATATGAGGAGATAGAATTTCTGTAATGGTTAATGTGAGTAAATGAGGGGAGTTTTTTTTTTTTTTAATCCATATGAGCCACGAAGGCGGTACAAAGTACAAAGAAGGGGAGGGGGGATTCGAACCCGTGACCTATCGTTCACAATACCTCAATCTTAACCACTAGGCCAAGACATCCTTGGTAGTAAATGAGGGGAGTTAAGAAAAGAGAATCTATACAAATGCAAGTATCGAACATCTGACTTTTGAAATGAAAAGTAAGAATTTAATCATCAATTCACTATGATTTTGTTGTCTAATGTTTCAAATAAAATATTATGAAGTCTTGTAATAATTTTATTAATTACTAAAAAGACTTAAACAATTATATACATACATCTTTAACACTTTTATTACGTAACTTACGAGAGAATATTGATATCATATTCTCTTACCACAATTCCTTTTAAGGTATTGTTTTCAAACTCAAACCTTTCATCTTTTTTACTTATCACGTTGTAACGTGAATTTTTTAATTTTTTAATGGATAAAAAATACGAAAAGTAGCAAAATAAATTATGAAATTTTAAAATAATAACATATTTGTTTATTGTAACTAACCCGAGGCATCGCTCGGGCAAAAAAAACTAGTTTATATGGATCAAAAGGTGTAAGATTTTAGATTTCACTAATATGGGTACATTTTTTCATGCAAAAATGAGTACATATTTGGGAATAAAGTTATGGCAATTAGGGAATTTGATAAAGGAAAACTTGATGTTTAAAAATAAGAACAAACACTATATTTTGATACACCTAAAATGGAAATCAAACACTATATTTTACGATGCAAGGAGTAGTAGATTTGATTTGAGAAGTCTGTTATTCTTAGGACATATTGGATGCTAATATTACTAGTAGCTTCATAATGTATTAATAATAACCTTATTTTGAGGTTGGTAATCTGGTCATGTTCGGGTTGACACATTCATACAAACGAATCATTACTCTCAAACTTGAATTCGATATGTTTACCTAATCATGTTACAAATTCCAACACGAACTTAATTTATATTTATAAACGAGTCGGGTTCATTTCGACCCATTAAACCCGATTTTCGAAAACTTGTTCATACAAACGAATCATCACTTTCAAACGAGTCGGGTGGTGCTGTGGTGGCGCAGGGGTGGAGGTGGGGTGGGAAGATAGAAGGGGGGTGGTGCTGTGGTGGCGCGTGGGTGGGGGGGGGGGGAAGAGGTGAGGTTTCAAAAATCGAATGGGTGGGGAGGAAGCTGGCGAGGTTACGGGGGTGGGGGAGGGAGGGTGGGGGATTGCGGTGGGGGTGGGGCTGCAGGGGGTAGGGTGGGATGGGTGGAGGGGTGAGGGTGGTGGTGGGTGGGGTTAAGGTTAGGGTTAGGGATTGAAATTAGGGGTTAGGGTTAGGGTAGGATTAGAAGTTAGATCTCAGTATTTAGCTAGGTTAGTTAGGTTAATTAGAAATAATTAAAGTTTAACGAAGTTTAAGACTAACGATGTTAACCCTGTTAGTCATTAAGAGCATTTGAGTGTATTATTATAAAACTTAGGGGTATCTGGTAAATTTTGAAAATATGGAGAATACCAGGTGAATTTTTTGAAAACTCACGAGTACTTGATGAAAAAATCGTAATTTTTATTAAACAAACAACCCCCTACATATCAGTATCATTTATAACCGTCTACCAAATAGGCCTTCGAGTATTACGTGGCGGATATAGTAACTTTACATATGACAAGTGACAACGCCATCCTTGCCAAGTGCGTTTTCAGGCTGGAAGACTAAGGCGCGTAATAATACGCTAACGTTACCTTGGAAATTGAAACAGCCGAGAATATAATTCGTGTGACTTTCCCATTAAAAAGATTTTACTTTCTTTCATCTTCGATAGAAAACTCATAACTCAACTACTTACACTGCACTCAATACATAAATCTCTTCTGCATGTCATATTATCATGCAAAAACATCAACCATGCAAAAACCAGAATTAAGCAGTAACTAAAAGTCTAAAACACATTGTTAATCTAATAGGAGAGAGAAAAAATTCCCAGAAAAATCTCTAGAATTCAGCGTTCGATCAGATTCTGAGTAGTAACATCAGAAATTAAACTTTTTGGGTGCAGAAAAACTGGAAAAAAAAAAGACACAGAAAACTGAAAAGAGTGATGAATGAGTGAGTCTATTATGTGTATGAGTTGTTTTAGCCATTAAACTATAGAATATACATATATAAATAACACAAAGAGACATCAAACATAAAAAAATACACAGAATACATAACACATATTGATTATTGACCTCCTCTTATGAAAGCACATGGCTACCTCTTAGCTTAGATTTATTATTATTATTAACAACTCTTTTCTCTCTCTTTCCTACTTAGATTGGACTTAGTACTACTACATTTTCTGGGTATTTTTTAAATCTTCTTAATTAATTAAAATTAATTAACTTAATATAATTGTTTCTCTCTGTAATTGACTGATAATTTCAAGACATGTTTATGACAAATTATCAGATCTATACACCCTCTAAATAAAAGTCTCTTCCTGTTCTTTGTTCTTCTTCTTGTTCCATTATTTCACCTGCCACCTACAAATATTAATTAGTACTATATATTACTAATTACACTCCTTAATTCAAACTTTTTTCACAGATTATTATCTTTTCTTTCCACCTTCTTATGTTTGTTAGCTCATCATTGATAAATCCCAATTTCCCAGGTTAGAAACCTTTTACTTTTGCTTAACTTTTTTTTTCTGATGTTCTTATTAATTTTTTTATCTTAATCCAGTTTTCTGATTGAGATTTTATTGGGTGACTTTGTTTGACTTATGATCAATGTCTAACATTTGGTGGGCAATCTTCATTTTCCTTTTATTATTTTCTCTCATTTTGATTGTTTTCTGATTCAAGATTACTCCTTTTTCCGAGAAAAATTATTGGGATTTTAATTTTTTTGCCAATTTTTCGAATTTGCTGAATCAATTTTTCAATTGTATTATATTCATTTTTTTTTTTTATATTCTGGTGATTTTTGTCATTCAGTATTAATATGAGTGAACGTTAAATCATTATTTGATATTATCAATGGTATCCAGTTTAATATGCATATGGATTCAACAGTCAGTTTCTATAATTTTCTTGTTTAATTTCAGTGGGAAAAGGGGGAAAAAGCAGAAGAAAGTTATATTTTTTGAGCTGTTTTTTTTAGATTTTTCTATTAGTAAATGTTTAGCATATTGTTATATTGAAGGATTTTATTCCAGAAGTAAACTAGTAGTAGTAATAATAAAGAGTTAGTTGTTGATGAATTTTTTTGTTGTTTGATGTTTTGTCACAGCAGAATTTTGGTTCTTTTTTTTTTTTGTTTATCAGGACAATCCTGAATTGGAAATCACCCTGAAGAATTCAAGTGTTCTCCTTGATTTTTTTTGAATCTCGAAAATCCTCCTAGAAAAAAGTATGAAGAAAAGTGCCCAAATGGTTGTACCAATAAAATTTTCATTGAATTGAAAGAAGGGTTATATAGAATTCTGAGTAAAAATGGAGGATCAAATAGTGGATGATCATATGGAAGTTGAGGAAGCTCTGATTCCGATGTGGCCGGAGGATGTAAACGAAGCAGGGAGTCAATTCAATGTAGATAGGCCAAGAGAAGATCAAGATATGTTGAAAGAAGTTGCAATTAATGTGGGAGAGCCTCAAGAAATTGATTTAGAGCATCTAAATGATATGACAGACCACAGTGATAAAGGTTCCTCTCAATTGACATACCTTGTAAAGCATTGGGAATATAAGCAAGCGAATGCAGTTCGCCTCTTAAGAGAAGAGCTTGATCGCCTTAGCAAGCAAAGAGAGGAGGTTGAGTTAAAGAGATTGGAGATATTAGAGGAGCATCGTTTTGAGGAAGAACGAGTAGGGAGTGACAGCAGACTTCCTGTTTCGGTGTTGGAGGAGTTATATGGTTTTTATAAAGTTGTTCCTAAGAAGAAACTCGATTCACCTGTTGAAAGTAAAGGGATTGAAATAGATGCAGAGTATGATACTGTTGTGTATTGGAAACAAAGAGCCATGGTCTTGGAGAAAATGTTGAAGGAGAGTAGGCAAAGAGAGCAGACTCTCTTGGAGAAATTGGATGAGAGTATTAAGAATATGGAAAAACAGTCCACACCGGTGGAAGAATTGTCACAGATGCTCAAAAGGGCGGATAATTTTATACATTTCATTCTTCAGAATGCACCTATTGTTCTTGGTCATATGGTAAGGCCAGAAAGATCTAAAATTCTATGATCAAATATCCATTTGTATGGCTAAGGGAGCATATTCGCTAAGGCTTTCACGATGTGCATTTTTCAGGATAAGGAGTTGAGGTATCGTTTTATCTACAATCACTACCCAAGCTTTAAAGAGGAGGTAAGAAGCTGGTGTGCTTTTGTAAAGTTAGTGGCTTAAAGCTTTGTCCTCAAAGCTTGATGCAATACTCAACAAATGAGGACTTGGCTGTATATCTATGTTTCCTTTTGTTTCAAAGCATCTATTTGCAGGAAACCGGTGCGGCATCCCTCAACTTCCCTGATTTTTTTCAGGATATTATAGGAAAAACGGATACTGAGATCTTTTCTGGTGCTGGAGTGAAAGAGTCTCTAGACTTCAAGCGAGAAGTCCTAGAACGTGGTTTACCTGGAAAGCGAGAAATCACATTTGAAACTGAACTTTTTGGGTCCAAAACGTTTTTGATATATGTGGAACCTGTGTTTAACAAGGCAGGGGAGACCATTGGTGTCAATTACATTGGAATGGACATTACAGATCAGGTCAGTTTCCGTTCAGTAGGAGACTTAAAACACCATTATAGTGCCTTTCTAATAAATATGTTTTTTGATTTCTCAACAGGTCAGGAAAAGAGAAAAGATGGCAAAGCTCCGAGAGGAGATAGCTGTACAGAAAGCCATGGAGACTGAGCTGAATAAGACTATACATATAACAGGTTTGGTGGGAGTGTATTTGAGTTCCTAGTCATACTTAATGTTTAGCATATGTTTGCTAAAATATGGTTTCAATAATTTCACAGAGGAAACCATGAGAGCTAAACAAATGCTTGCTACCATGTCTCACGAAATAAGATCACCATTGTCCGGGGTTGTTAGCATGGCTGAGGTTTTAGCCACCACTAGACTAGACAAGGAACAAAGACAATTGTTAGATGTCATGATCTCTTCAGGAGATTTGGTCCTCCAGCTTATCAATGACATCCTTGACCTGTCAAAGGTTGAGTCAGGTTTGATTTAATCACTCTTGATATTGGTCATTTTCTGGGAGGGCTGGTTCAATGGTTTACCTTTAGTTATGTTATCTGAATTTTGTAGAACTTCATTTTTTGTTCTTTGTCATTGGATTTCAGGTGTTATGAGATTGGAAGCTACCAAGTTCCGACCGAGAGAAGTTGTAAGGCATGTGCTCCAAACAGCTGCAGCATCTTTGAAGAAAATGCTAACACTGGAAGGATATATAGCAGATGATGTTCCTATAGAGGTAGAACACTTTTCCCATGTAATCCAAAGTTTACTCTGTAATTATTTTTATCAATGACGGGCCATAAGTGGTTTGTGATATACCTATGGGAGCTGCATACATGCATGTCCACCACTCTCCTCACCCTGTCCGGATCACGAGCCTATATAGAGGCATTGTTTTATTATTGATGTTATATCCGCTGATGCTTGAAGTTTTGGGGATGTTTAAGAAGACTTTAGAGTTCAAGACACATTGCCTTAACATACATGCAAATCATCTTGACTTCCCTATGTATCTGTTTCAGGTGATTGGAGATGTTCTTAGGATTCGACAAATTCTCACTAATCTAGTAAGGTACTTATGGAACACCCCTTCATTGGTCCACACATCTATCAGTTTGTCTGTCTCTACTTTTCTGCTTCTCAAATTCTCAAGTAGTTCGACCAAATCTTGTCCTGCTCAACTGTTGATCTGAATATATACACCAGTCACAGTATAGAAATGAATCATGTCCTACCAACCCTAACGTCTATAATCTACACGTTTACTTTTCATGTTGGGTTTGTTGTTCCATTGTTTATACCTTCCATGTTCGGCATGCTTATAATGAAGTTTCTTCTGCAGCAATGCCATTAAATTTACGCATGAAGGTAAAGTTGGCATAAGTCTCTATGTGGTACCAGGGCCATATTCTGGAGAGGAGGATCACGAATTTGACAAAACCCACACTGGAACCAAGGAAAAGGATAATTCTGATCAGTCTTATGGGGATGCTCCTTATGAAAGTAATGAGAACCAAGACGAGGGTGGCGAACCACCTTCAAAAGACGAAGAAAGGCACACTGTTACATCTCCAACAACAGTGTGGATACGCTGTGATGTATATGACACAGGGATAGGAATTCCAGGTAAGCCTTTGTACTTCTTTAGTTACTCCTTAAATTGTTTTACAGCATTCACTAAGGTATTAAGCATCTATACTATGTTACTAAAACAAAAGCCAGTAAAGTTGACTTCCCTCTCAAAGTTCCCACCTAAATGAGTTGGTTTCCCTCCCAAAGTTCTCCTAAATGCATCAAACTTTAGTAATTGATTGGATATGATTTTGTTTAATTAGTAACCATTTTTAAAATAATTTAATTAGCAGTAAGCCTCTTTTTTTTGCCAAGCATTGCTTGGGTATTACCCAGCTAAATATATTTCAGAATCCATGGCAAAATCACATGTTGATCAATGTTATAAGTGCTTATTTGATGCTCATTGTTTCTACTTTTAGCTCCTCATACATATCCCTTAGGGACACATTCAGCATTTTCCATAATTATATGTGCAAACTAGAGTTAGAATTCAATAATTTTGATTCTCAATGAATCTTGTGTGTGACAGAGCATGCTTTGCCTACATTATTCAAAAAATATATGCAAGCTAGTGCCGATCATGCTCGAAAGTATGGAGGAACTGGACTAGGCCTAGCCATATGCAAACAATTGGTAAATTTTACTTTTACTTCTGATTTTCATTTTATTATTATTATTGTTATCTTCGAAGTATTGATTCTGTTGCCTAATTCCTAGTAATACTGTGACAACTTCAGTCATGCTCTTGGTATTATCTTTGAAAATTTGCAGACGCCCTGAAAATCTTGATTATCTATATTTATCTGTTTCTTTTGCACAGGTTGAGTTGATGGGCGGTCATATGACAGTATCTAGCAAAGAGCATTGTGGATCAACATTTACATTTGTCCTTCCATATAGGGTATCTGTCGTATCCGATGATGAATCTGATGATCCAGATGAGCTTCCAGATACTACTAGTCATCATGATACATCAGCTAATGATGATCATACTGCTGGATATTTCCAATTTCAGCCTCGGACATTGAGTTCTTCTATGTTGTCTCTTAGTGGATCAACCAGGAACCCGGATCTATTACAAAGTAATTATGGATATAGTATGCTGTCTGACAAAAGCCCAGTGCCAGAAAATATTAATGTGTTCTCTCCTATTCCTTCCACTCCAAACGAGTTTGAAAATGAGCAGACATCACCTGAGAGTTCTTCAAGGCATAGTGGTGATAATGCTGCTGCTGAGACTAGTGGTAGAAATGATCAGTTTGTCGGAAATGAAAGGGATATTGGAGAAGCCCAAAGATCATCTAATAGTATGGAGGTTGGGCCCAGTGCAAGTGGTGGTCAAGGGGTAGAGAAATTACATGAAAATCAAGAAGCATATCAGACTTTGCAGACGTGTGATAGAAGTCTGCAGAGTACTGCAAGCAGTGATCCAGAAGTAAGCAGAGCTGAGGAAAAACCTAAAATCCTCCTTGTAGAAGACAATAAGATCAATGTGATGGTGACAACGTCGATGATGAAACAATTGGGTCACAGCATAGAGGTTGTGAATAATGGAATTGAAGCCGTTCGTGCTGTTCAAAATCGTACTTATGACCTTGTTTTGATGGTATTTAACACTCAATCCTTTTTTGTATCATTCCCGTCCTTTTATAATCATGAATTAGTTTCCATCCAAAATTTCCTTTTCTTTTTCTTTGAAGGACATGTTTCTCTAAAGATTTTTGACCAAAAAAATTGCATATTTCCTAATTGCCAAATAGTTGGTTGTGCTAATGGTATAGTGGGGAAAATTGGAAAAGAAAAAGTAAAGAAGCTTCTATTCATCTGATTTTAGATGAACTGATATTAATTTAAATTCATAAATTTGATTTTTTGTGCTGATTAAGGGATGTTTAAATTTCTGCAAATAATACATTCAAAATGATATTAGTTGAAGAAGATCAATCTTCTTTTGTGGTCTAGAAGATCACAAAAAAGCAGGCTATTAAGGAAACATAAACGTATGTGTCTTTGAATAGTACTGACAGATCTAATTATTATCTGTATAGAGGTTTGCTTCTTGTAATTTAGCTAGATACTTGGTCCAGCAATTGCAAAGCACAAGAGTGGTTTGACTGATCACAAGCTATGTCTGCAGGATGTGTGCATGCCAGTAATGGACGGGCTTCAGGCTACAAGAATTATTCGTTCTTATGAGGAGACTGGCAACTGGGATGCTGCTGCAGAGGCAGGAATTGATCAACCCATGCATTTCCAGGATTCAGCATTGAATTTTCAGGATTCATCAAGAAGAATTCCGATTATTGCGGTAAGCACTTGTAATTCCAAAAGCAAATAGATGAAATAATGTTAGATGTTGTGAAGATTATTTTTTTAAATTAATTTGGTGAATGCAGATGACAGCAAATGCATTATCGGAGAGTGCAGACGAGTGCTATGCGAATGGGATGGATTCGTTTGTGTCGAAGCCTGTTACATTTCAAAAGTTAAAAGAGTGTCTTCAGCAGTATTTGCCGTGAGGCCTTGTATATTCATTCATCTGTACAAAAGTAAATTGTTTTTTTTCTTAGGAAAGTTTTGTAATCAAATGTATCATGCTTTTAGGAATGAGCAACATCTGTAAATTTTTTTTTGTCAATTCTTTTACAAGTGAAGAAGAAATAAAAGTTTGCAGTTTATAGCTGAATGAGTTGGAACTTGCATCAAGCAAGGCGGTTTCATGAGTTTTGACTCTGAATATTTCCTTGATATATAGTTTACTGATGAATATAGTAGGATAATCCCAGAACATGCATGGGGAATGTTAGTCAGACAATTTTTAGTTTGGCGAAAAATTCTGATAAATGGTTAAATTTCTTTTTACGCGAAGCTTATGCTGTCGAACAAGCTAAGCTGCATTTATTTCTGCATATTTGTTCAAAACCTACTGATCTGTAAAATCAAATTCTGATGCATCAGAGAATCAATGGTAGAGCTCCCCTGAGGTTCCCTTGTCTCCCCCCAAAAGAAAAAAAAAAGTACAGAGGTTGTGTCATTTGTGGCCTGTTAATTTCCGAATCATTCTGATTTATCAAACATATCAACTCAATGATAATTACAATTATCAGCACTTTCAGTATAAGCTTCAATAATCTGATGCTTTCACCAATTTTTTTCCTTTATATAAGTGGCTAATTGTTATGGTTGAGCTGCAGCGGGGGACTAACTAACGTGATCAGCCGAAAGAATTGCTTCTGCAGAAAACACCAAGTTCTCTTCTGTCTGATTCGAACAGATTGGTGGACTGGAAGGGGCATCAGTATTGTTACCACTGGTATTGGATTGATCAGTTCTCGCATTTCTTTGTGCTCTGCATCTCATTTTTCCTGATTATGTCACCTTCTTACTCAAACACCGGTACAAGTATCAAATACATGAATATTGTCCTAGTAAAATTGAACGAACATGGGTGCAGGAACATAATATTCATGCAACATATTTTTAATTTTATACAACTTTTGTGTAAGATAATCCAAGTGTATGGGTGAATATGAATTTTCAGGTAAGGATTTCCTCCCTTAGCTTGCACAAGAAAAAAAAGAAAAGAGTCAAGGTAATATAGCTTATAAATTTTAATGGTTAACATCATTCACTTCAACTGACAAGAGTAAACATTTTCTCTTGCCAATTACTTCTACAAATTCTTAGCTAGATACTGTGATCATTTTGATAATCTGACGGGTGGCTAATTTCTTCAGTAGCTGCTGAAGCGAGGGGCTGACTAACATGATCAGACGAAGGAGTTGTTCCTGCAGATAATACCAAGTCCTCTTCTGTGTGATCTGTCAAGGTTGATGGCCTGGGAGGAGAATCAGTATTGTCAACACTGTGGATGGACTCATCAATTTTCACATTTCTTGCGATCTGGACTTCGTTGTTCCTGAAAGTATGAGATGCCATGTCTCGTTGCAGAAAAGCTTCAGCTAGATCACGGGCTTTGCTCCTTATTGAAGCGGAGGAGTAAAGCCAGATACGTTTGTGTTCATACAAGAATGTTGCTACATAGATAAGGAGAGACATTCCTGAAGCAACTCCAGCTATCATGAATAGACCCCAAAAATTGTCAAGACTCAGACTGCTGGAAGCTGCTACCTTGTTACCTTCATCTGAAACATTATACAGTGGCATACCCCATGCTTTCTCCATTGCCAGCATATTATCACTTTCTACAAGGTCCAATATTTCCCTTGAAACATCAGGGGCTAAGGAGGAACCTTTTGGAAATGCCTAGAAGCCAGTCATGTTAGAAACAAGGTTAGTAATGAACATCAGTATATCATATGCTTGTCGGCCAAAATATAATGTAATTTTTTACAGAAATTATCCATGGTAATCCAGTATCATAAGCCATTTACCAAAATAAACCAACTTAATTGACAGTTTACCCTGAACTTGAAAATAAAGAAGGTCAATGAGACCGAGACTTTCGAGAATGACAACTTAATTTACAGGCCACAGAGTTACCATGGATAATGATTTCCTTTTTAGTCATTGAACAGGAAGCACTTACAAATCCAAAGCCTTCAGCCTTGTAAAGAGGTTGAACCATTATATATTTTGTAGAATACTTTGCAAGGAAAAGCTTCATGTAGGGGATTTCATCAAAAACAGCTGCAATGCCCCCATTTGAGTTACCTTTTGAAAGAAGGTCGTCTAAATTCTCTGAAGTGTTGTAGGAAACAAGTCTTGATTCATGAAAACCTTTCTGTATTAGGAGTCCCTGGACAAAGGAACCCTCTTGAAACCCTACATAAGCCTCTTTGATTATTAGCTCATGTACATCTGTAATACTAGGCTTCAACCGTTGAACAGTTAACATAGAAGTCAAGCTGGCGGTGTAGCTTTGAGTTAGTACAAACACTACAAACACCCAAATAACCACTACAAACCTGGACAAGTTACTCAATACATTCTCTCCTGCACACATAGAGCAACAACAAAATTCAATACATTATTCATCATGCATCTTTCACACTCTATAATTACAAATGCAAAGTGGGAAGTTTACTTTGTGCAAAAACTAGCATGGAGAATGAGTAAAAGAGACTAGTGCCAGCCTGCTGTGATGGAGGTCCACGAAATTCGTTATTTACTCGATGTTCAAGGACCCAAATAGAAAAAGCTATGATAATAAACGCCGATAAACTAGCCACCCATAGATCCCAAGTTAACGGCTTCAAGAACACCCATGCATTTCGCCTCTCATTTCTAATAGGAACGACCATTGTCACACCAGATTCAGTGTATGGCAGTGTAAAATCCACATATTTTGATCTGTTAGCAGTTATAGTAATGTCTCCCACAACGATGTCAAAGTTCTGCAAAATAACAGACACAAACTTTATCAAAAGAACCCACCCAGGCAGTAGGCTGAATATAGCAGTTAGTATTACTACTTTATAATATGGAATAGTACCAAAGGGGAATACTTATTAAATTCATTCAACTCTACCTGAAGAAACACCTGGTGTACAGAATAATCATAGGAGTCAGACGGTCTACCATCGCGACCAGGAATCAGATGATATTCATAAAGCCTAGAATACCCAAGTTTGTCCATAACAGTGTCAAACACATGAATGCAGAAACCTGTGACAGTTAGGTTCCTCGTAGTCTTATCTAGGGTCACATTCAAAAGTTCCTTATAAACAGGCTTGAAAGGAACTCCGACTCTCAACTTCTTCCTACCCACTAGTTTAACCCAACCTTTCGGAGCTAATGTCGTTTCTCCTGGCCAAATAACTGCTCTGAGATTATGATTGGAAGAATTCAAACTTCGCACAAGTTTTTCCTTAGGAGTCCAAAATCCAATATCTCTACTGCCACTACCAATCACATTTATGATTCTGTATGTTGATGAATTTAGTTGCCTGTCAGGTAGACTAAATTGTCCGGAAAGGCCACTGAAGCTAGTATTAAGCATTGCCAGTAGAAGTTTTCGCCCAACAGAGGAGACGCCTAAAGTATTTAGATCAGTAAAATTTGCAAACATATCTTTCTTCTGGAAACCAAAGTTTAGATTTCCAACTGATTCTACTGCCTTGGCAAGTGCACAAGCTGCATCGTAGGCCCATAGTCCAGTTATACTAAGCTTCATGTCTCGGAATTTTTTATCCCAACGACTGTCAAAGTCCCTCAGATTATCTGTTTGTGGAACATAAGTCTTTAAGCCAATAACTCCTTGCATTGACTCAAGCACACTACTATCTAGCGAGCCTAACTCGTTGCTTATGCCAGTTGTTGTTATCCAAACAAATCCCTCTTCCATCATTTCTAGCTCATTTGCTCTTAAGAACAGGCGAGAAGCAAGATCAGAAGACATGTGCACAACAAACACACTTGTCGACATACTCTTCAACTTAACAAGTTGTTCGCGAATTTGATCATGAGTGGCAAATGAAGGTATGACTCCATGATAGGGAATATGAGCACCAATTTGCTGCAAAGCATAGGTCAAGTAGGGTATAAAGCCTGTTCCATAGTTATTGTCTACATAGATGGGAACAATCTCTCGCCATCCAAAAGTGTGCACAAGAGCACTTATGGCTTTTGCTTCAGGCAAAATATTTGAAGCTGTACGGATGAAGTAGGAGCTTTGGACAGAAGAAAGAAAAGGGCTTGTTGCAGAATATGAAAGTATGGGAACTTGAGCTTCTTCTCCTAGTTGTATTATAAACTCAGCCTCCATAGATTTTATTGGCCCCATTATTGCCTTGACTTCAGCATACTTAAGAAGATACAGAGCTGTCATAGGAGAGAGTCAACCACATATATTTACTTAGAATTTTGGAAAGAACGAAATGATAAATATCTATATATTTGCAGCTACTCCCTCTTAACTAAGAATATGAAATAATAACTCAAAAAAGAAACTAAAAAGTTCCCAAGTCCAACCTTCGTTTCTATAATTAGTGATACTTCAGTTCTCCACATACTATTTTGCATTATTGCTTGTGGGAGCGGGTCCTGCTCCCAAACAACTAAGGGTGTAAATTGGATGGACTAGATCGGACTTTGCCAAGTTCAAATTTAGTCCGAAGATTTTTGGACTCGGAAATTGTTGATTGATTTTAAGCTCCCTTCTTGCAAGCGGACTCTAAAAAGTCCACACCAGTCCAATCCAGTCCAAATGGTCGGATTGGACTGGACTAGAAAAAGTTCGGACTTGATTGATTAATCATGTTTTTTTTCCCTAAAATAAGACAAAATATTTTTTCTCCTATAATAGGGGAAAGCACAAAAATGCCTGGAATTAGAGGAAGAATTAGGAAGGAAATCAATCATATAGGGGATAAGCTAGAATTAAGGAGTTTGTACTAATAAAAAAAGTGTACTTCCTAATAAGAATTAAAAAGTAGCGAGAAAAAACTTGGTGGGTGGGTGAGACCCAACTTTAGATATAAAGAATAAAAAAAAGTTAACAAGTAATCAGAGAGACCCCAAATTGAAAAATGCAACTATTATTATGAGACAGAGAGAGTACTACAAATTAAGGATTCGTAGAATCCGTAACTCCTTCCCCTCATCCCTCATCCCTAGCACACCATAAAGGGAAACAGTTGACATAACAATAAATATCAATAAGTGAAAATATTTTCGAAAAAAAAAATTAAATAAGAAAAAGATGTAGCCATGAATTGCATACCTGCTGAAGTTGCACCAGCAACACTGTCCTTTGGATATACCCTGGTATTGAGGACTATCCTGGTGTTGTACTGTTTATTAGATTTATAAAACTCAGAAAGTGCCAACTTTATGCAGTTCAACTCCATCTTCCTCATGTTGTTACCTTGTTCATAAATCACCCCAATATTCACAGCCACTGTTTTATTCTCTAGTGTCTTCTGACCTGCTACCTTAGTTATCACAGAACAACAGAGTGCACAGAACAAGAAAATGAGCCACATTGGCAATCCTTTCAACATTGAAGCTTTCATTTGACTCAACTAGAGTTATGCTATCATAATAACTCAACAATATTAGCACAACTTACCAAATTTGAAGAAGATATACTTCATTTACAGAAACTAAGAAAGGCCCCTATTATTTTGGATGATTGTTATTTATTATGTGGACCTCTTTGGAAGAGAAGACAAATAAAATTTAAGCTAATTGTCAATTACAATGACTTGTATTAAATGTGTTTACTTTTTACATTTGAGCTTCAAAAGTTGAAATCTTTGATTCTTCTTGCATGGGACAAAAACCAACTCAGCTGTTGGATATGTCTTTTATTTGAAAGTAAGAACTAAAATCATGCAACCAATGTGCAAACAAAATGTTAAATTTTGGGTGTTACCTAATAGCTGCTTTCAAGCAAATATAATGACAAAGATCATTTCTTTCTCTTGCATTGACTCTTCATTTTGCTTGCCTTGATTCTATCTCTACTGTCAAACATCAAACAATTATATTTATCTAGGATGAATTTGTCAACATTTTAAATTGATGGAGGCAAAAGACAGAGTTATCTTTCTCTTTTCGACTGAGTTGATTCGATTAACTGTAAGTCTGTAAGTTAATTCTTTAACTTCTAACTGTAATTTAATGCTCTAACTTCCTATTAAAATGCTCTAACTTCCTATTAACTGTGTTGCATTGCATTTTAATAGGAAGTTAGAGATCAGACGAACTAACTAGTAACACATAATTATATTTCGAAGATTTCTTTTGAACACTGATCATGATTTCATTGGCTATATTTAGTATCATTCCATCACTAACCATAAGTCCATAAGCTTTACATTCACAAGTTGGTTTTCGAGCATTTCAACTGGTAAAATGACTACAGAAAAGTGAAATCAGCATCCAAACAGAGCTAATAAGTACTATAATTCAAAATTAGTAATTGAAACTATTACAAGGCTAATGTATTTATACTACTAAGTAACTACAATTATAACAAACTAAATCTTAACAACTAATCAACTAACAACCTAATAAACCATAATTCCAACATACTCTATATACAAGAGGTCGCTGCACTTATCTAGTCGTTTTTACTCTAAATCAGAGCATATGTATCAGCATTTAGCAGTACCCTCGGGTGTTTCAATCCCACTTGAATTTGGATCAATATTCTCTGATGATGGAGTTGATTGTCCTTCAAATTTACTGAAGCCTCTTTCAGAATTGTTCCAATAGCTTGACGGACTTTGCAAACATGGACTGTTTGATAATGTACCAAGAGAGCTTTGATCTCTCGGTTCACTTTTTCTAAATGTGTGGGAGCTGAGATTCCTTTGGTCATAAATCCTGAACAATGTTCTAATTCTACTCCAAACTGAGGAACTCTGATTAGACCATATGTTCCTATGCTCTTTAAAGAAGTTAGCCAATGATATGATAAGGGCAAACATTGCTGCAGCTACCGCGATTGTAAATAGGCCCCAAAAGCTCTCGAGACCAAGACTATTAGAAGACAATGACGCATTTGAATCAGGACAGTTGTTTTTCTTACACCACTTATTCTCAATAGTTATCATTTCTTCTCCTTCTGTCACAGTTAGCACTTTGTGGGAGACATCTAATCCGAGAGGAGAACCTTTTGGGAAAACCTACAAGACGAGGAGCATCCAAACACATATGAAAGCCAGTAAGAGAAAGACATACAAAAAAAATGAAAGAAAGCGAAAACAGGCTTACAAATCCAAAGCCATCAGCCTTATATGTAGGTGGAACCATAGTATACTTGGAGCAATATTCTGCCAAAAAGACCTTCACATACGGAAGTTCATCAAATGCTGCTGAAATACCCCCTCCTTCTGTTCCCTTAGTCATAAGTTCATCCAAGTAATGTGTAGCGTTATAGGACTTCAATTTTGAGCCATTGAAGCCCATTTGTATTAGTAGTTGCTTGACAAAGGAGCCTTGTTGATACCCTACAGTTTCCCCGCTTCTTATAAGCTCTTTTACGTCTCGAATGGTAGGTTGAAGCTGTTCCACTGTCAGCAAGGAAGCCAAACTGGCAGTGTAGCTTTGTATAAGGATAAGCACCACAAAAACCCAAATAATCACCACAACTCTTGTGAGGTTGCTAAACACATTAAAACCTGAAGAATCACAGAAGAATAAAGAGTTATAACTTACGATACTTAATCGATCCAAAATGCACTTGAAAGACTTGATGGTTGCAAGTTGCAACAATAATGTTGTGATCCTAACAATATCTTCTTCTAGTTAAATCAATTGAATGTAATTAAATTGAGAGTTACATAGAGGAAGATGAACTCACTATGTGAGAAAACCATTGTTGAGAAGGAGTAATATAAGCTTGTCCCAACCTGGTGCCCTGGTGGTCCTCTGAAATCTTCATTTATCCGATGTTCAAGCACCCAAACTACAAATGCAATGAAAATGAAGGAGCAAAAAGTTGTAACCCATAAATTCCATGTCAAGGGTTTGATAAAGAGCCACGCCCGAATTCTGTTATTGCCTTTTGTAGGTACAATCATTACAACACCAGATTCAGTATATGGAAATGTGAAATCTACATTCAATACCCTGTTTGCTCTAATTGTTACATCTCCCACCACTGCATCAAACTTCTGCAAACAAAAGACAATGTATTACTTAGCAAATTAAGCTTGTAATTTTCAATCAACTGAAAATAAATATGACATAAATACAGTTTTGCTGATTAAAGTCAATATCTATCAAAACATCTAAAGGACTGCAGCAAACAAAAACTGCGTAAAGAATCACAATCAATTGCGATTATTTGATTTTATACGAAAATAAACCAACAAGCCCAATCTAAAATGAAATTAAAGTTGAAGTTTCCTCCATATTGTGCCTAAGCACAATATGCATATTCTGCATTACCTTCTGGTAGACTTGATTTACCAATGTATCATAACTAGGTTGGCCACCATGCTCGCCAAAAGGGATATACTCATAATGAACCAAGTACGGTAGTTTGCTCATTACAGCATCGAATATGTCAATGCAGTAGCCAGTAACTTTTGTTATATTGGTGTTAGGATCTTGAGTGACTTTCACAAATTGAAGAAAGCCATTCTTTATTGGAACTCCAATCCTCAACTTCTTTCCATTTGGTGAAACTACCCAGCCTTTCGGAACAAAACGAATTTCCTGGCCATCTAATGGACTTAAGGACAATATTTGAAGTGTTATATACATTGTTATTTGCTGAAGTTGGCTCCTTAACAAATCCACTAGAAGGCATCCAGTAACCAATGTCTTCTCCTCCATTACCCACCACATTTATAAGCTTAAAGGTTGAGGATTGAAGCTGTCCATCAACCAGAACTAAGTTTCCGCTTAGACCTACAAATTTTAATCTTAGAATTGCTTGGAGCAACTGTGAACCAAATCGGGAGACTCGAATATCAGATATATCAGTTGACAAACTGGCTGCATTGTTAGCACTCTGCTGAAACGTGAAGTTAGTAACACCCACTTCTTCCACAGCTCTAGCAAGAGCAATAGTTGCATCATAAGCCCAAAGTCCATGAACATTCATTCTAGCATTTAGTACTGCAGGATTTTCTTGCTGGAATTTCCTTTGCCATCTGTCAGTAAAATTTTCTAGTTCCTTTGTTTTGGGTACATAAGTCTTCATCCCTAGTACTCCCTGCATAGACTGTATTACAGGAAGATCCAAAGACTCTAAGACATTGGCCATCGTGTTCGTGACAATCCAAACATAGTCTTCATCCAACATATTTATCTCTTTTGCTTTCAAAAACAACCGAGATCCTATAGAAGCTTCCATGTGAACTAAGAAGACACGAGTGGACATAGATTTCAACCTATATAACTCTGCTTCGATTCGATCATCAGTGGCAGCTGATGGAATGACACTCTTGTATGGGACTCGGATCCCAACCTCTAGCAAAACCTCAGCCAACAAAGGTATTATCCCACTACTATATTCATCAGCAACAAAGATAGGAACAACTTCTCTCCATCCAAAAGCTTGCATAAGGGCACTGATGGGTTGTACTTGGGTGGATTCATCTTGTGTAGCTCGAATAAAATATGGGTTTTGTTACAACGGAAGCGATTAACAAAGCAATAAACTCAAGAAAGCGAATAAAGAACACACAAGATTTAACGAGGTTCACTATCAATTTGATAGCTACGTCCTCAAGGCAGGGGAAAAGATTGTTTCACTATGAACGAGATGATTACAAGTACAATAGGCAAGATTCAATGATATTGAATCTCAAAGACTCTCTCTAATCTCCTCTATTGTGTTTCTCTCTAATCTCTCTCTCTAATTTGTGGTAAAACCAGCTACAATTAGGGCACTATTTATACCCTCATTGAAACAAAACCGGAGAAAACGCGTTCCGATAGGTGCGGGCGCACCACCTTTTGGTGCGGGCGCACCGGCTTCTGGTGCAGGCGCACCAGACAAATGTGCGGGCGCACCAATGCTTCTGCCTCTCAACTGAAATCCGTCGTGACGAGTGTGCGGGCGCACCCCTCCCTGGTGCGGGCGCACCTGACCTGGTGCGGGCGCACCTTACTTGGTGCGGGCGCACCACTCGCGCTGATCGCAAGTCATCGTTTCACAAATCTCCACCTTGACTTGCATCTACCACACAACTCCACCTCAAAACAATCAACCAAACATGTATCTCTTCAACAGTACTCGAGATACACTTTCCCCTCCTGCAGTTGCATCTTTAACCCGATGCCGGGCTTGCCCACTTTATCCCGGGGCCGGGATTGCCTCCACCTTGAGGCACAACCTCTCACAAGATCAAATGTGACTATCAACGTTCAACAAGTCCAAGCAATGTTTGAACTTGCGAACTGGAACTGGCTTGGTGAACATATCAGCTGGTTGTCTGCAGTCCCAACTTTCTTCACCACTATCCTCTTCTCACTCCTCAGAAAATGGTACCTTACATCAATGTGTTTAGTCCTATCATGGTGCACCTGATCCTTAGCAAGACAAATAGCACTCAAGCTATCACAATACACAATAGCACGATCATGGTGAAGACCCAGATCACTAACCAGACCACGTAACCATATACCCTCCTTTGCTGCAGCAGTCAAAGCCATGTACTCAGCCTCCGTAGTAGACAAAGTCACTGAAGACTGCAAAGTAGCCTTCCAACTAACCACAGAACCTCCTAGAGTGTATACATACCCAGTCATCGATCTTCTAGTGTCTATATCACCTGCATAGTCCGAATCAGAATATCCGGTCACCAAACACTCAGTATCATTCCCATAAATGAGACCCACATCTGCCGTTCCTCTCAAGTAGCGGAAAATCCGCTTCACTGCCTGCCAGTGTTCCTTCCCTGGTTGAGTCATAAACCTGCTCACAACACTAACAGCATGTGCTAAGTCTGGCCTAGTGCAAACCATAGCATACATCAACTACCAACAGCACTAGCATACGGAACCTTAGACATATACTCTTTTTCCTCATCAGATTGAGGAGAAAGCACAACAGAAAGACGAGCATTTGCAGCAGCAGGAGTATCAATAGATTTCGCAGTACTCATACCAAACCTGTCAAGTACCTTCAAGATATAACTTTTCTGAGAAAGGAAAAGTTTCTTCCGTCCATGATCCCTATAGATCTCCATGCCAAGAATCTTCTTTGCTCTCCCAAATCTTTCATGTCAAACTCGGAACTCAGAAGCTTCTTCAACTTCACCACGTCTGACTTCTTCTTTGCTGCAATAAGCATGTCATCAACATATAACAATAAGTAAATATATGAACCGTCCTCCACCTTGCTATGATAAACACAGCAATCATATGGACTCCTGTAAAACCATGCTCAACCATGAAGCTGTCAAACCTCTTGTACCACTGTCTAGGTGACTGCTTAAGTCCATACAAGGACTTCTTCAGACTGCAAGCAAACTTCTCTTTTCCTGGAACAACGAACCCCTCTGGTTGACTCATCAGAATATCCTCCTCCAACTCCCCATGTAGGAAAGCTGTTTTCACATCTAACTGCTCAAGTTCCAGATCAAAATGTGCTACCATTGCTAATAACACTCTAATAGAAGTATGACGAACCACTGGCGAGAAAATCTCATTGTAGTCGACCCCTTCCCTCTGACTGAACCCTTTTGCAACTAGCCTGGCTTTTATCTGACACTTTCACCCTCTGAAGTTCCCTCTTTCCTCTTGAAAACCCACTTGCAACCAACCACCTTACGACCCTGTGGTATCCTCACTAGTTCCCATGTCTGGTTCTTGTGAAGAGACTCCATCTCCTCACTCATAGCAACTAACCACTTAGCTGATTCGTTACTAGAAACTGCTTCCTTGTAGGACATTGGCTCAGGTGACTCAATATCTTCAGCTACATGTAATGCATAACCAATCATCTCCTCTACACAGCAGTTTCGGCCAGGAACATTCCTGCCCTCTATCTGTTCAATCAGTCTCTGGCTTCTTCCTAGGTCGTTTCTGACCTTCAACAACAGTTTCCTCATGATCAGACTCAACATCAGCTGTTTCATCAACAACAGCTACATCCCTCTGACTAGTCTCCACAATGGGAGAACTCACTGGAGCCTCATTATCCTTCCCCTGAGTTCGAACCTGTGGAGTAGGATCTGGAGCAACTACTTGCTCAGATCCTTCATCTGTGCTCTCATCAGTATCACCTGCAGGTTTGTTAGCAGATACAAACATAGTGTTTTCATCAAAAGTAACATCTCTACTAAGTATAACACGCCCTTCTGATGGGGACCAAATCCTGTAACCCTTCACACCATCTCCATATCCCAAAAAACAACCCTTCTTAGCCCTTGGTTCAAGTTTACCCTCATTCACATGATAATAGACCATACAACCAAAAACACGCAAACCAGAATACTCAGCACTTCTCCCAGACCATACCTCATAAGGTACCTTGCAGTCAATACCTGTATGAGGACCACGGTTTATCAGATAACATGCCGTTTTCACGGCTTCACTCCAGTACTTCCTAGTCAACCCTGCATTAGAAAGCATGCATCGAACTCTCTCTAGCAAAGTCTGGTTCATGCGCTCTGCAACACCATTCTGCTGTGGTGTTTTCCTGACAGTGCGATGTCTCACTATCCCGTGCCCTGCAAAGCTCATTGAACTCATCATTAACAAATTCTAAACCATTATCCGTACGTAGCCTCTTAACCTTCTTTCCTGTCTGATTTTCCACTAAGACTTTCCATTGCACAAAAGTCTTAAAAGCCTCTCCCTTATGCTTTAAACAATAAAGCCAACAGTACCTGGAGAAATCATCAATAAAAGTCACAAAATAACTGAATCCTCCTATACCTTCTACCCGAGCAGGCCCCCAGCAATCTGAGTGAATATAATCCAGCGTCGCCTTAGTTATGTGCAGCCCCTTCCCAAACTTAGTCCTGTGTTGCTTACCCAACACACAGTGCTCAAGGTTCTTCACCTTGTGGCCACAAAGAAGGTTCATCTTGGATAATATCTGCATCCCTCGCTCACCCATATGCCCAAGTCGTCTATGCCACAACTTAGTCATCTCCTCAGAACTTGTAGATGCAACATTAGCAGAACCAGTCAGAGTAGTACCTTGTAACACATACAGAGTACCCAACTTAGTGCTCTTAAGCACCACCTTCGAACCTTTCCACACACATAGTTCCCCATCCGAGCCAGAAAAAGTAAACCCTCCTTCATCTAAGACACCCAGAGAAATCAGATTTTTCTTTAACTGTGGAACATGTCTAACATTCATCAAGTACGAATCTCACCCCCCAAAGTCTTTATCTTGATGGAACCCCTTCCTACAACCTTACAAGCAGCATCATTACCCATAGTAACATTACCACCATCACAAGACTCATAAGAAGTAAACCAATCACGATTTGGACACATATGGTAAGAACACCCCGAATCTAAAATCCAACGATCAGACGGACTAGGCATATCAACAGCAGCTAATGCTAGGTCCTCTTCGGAGTCATATTTCGTATCCTGTTGTGCAATGTTAGCATTGGAAGCTTTAGGATTCTTGGGACATTTATTCTTCCAATGGCCAGGTTCTTTGCAATAGTGACAGACATTCCTAGGATTGGTCTCTTTACCCTTAGAATTTTTCTTCTTCTTAGGACCCTTCCCCTTAGCCGAGTTCACCACCAACCCACCCCTGAATCTCCACCACTCTCAGTCGTTGCCGCCTTCTGGCGCAACTCCCTAGTAAAAAGTGCTGACTTCACCTCCTCTAGGGTCACAGTCTCTCTCCCAACAACAAATGACTCAACAAAGTTCTCATATGAATGTGGAAGTGAAACAAGCAAAATCAAAGCAGCATCTTCATCCTCAATCTTAACATCTATATTACGCAAATCAAGTAAAATAGTATTAAGTTGATCTAAATGATCTCTTAGAGACGTACCTCCTTGCATACGCAAGGCAAACAGCCGTTGCTTCAAAAGCAACTTGTTGGTGAGTGACTTCGTCATGTAGAGACTCTCCAACTTCGCCCACAGACCTGCCGCAGTGATCTCATCTGCAACTTCTGTGATCACATCGTCTGCCAAGCACAGCAAAATCGTGGAGTGAGCCTTCTCCTCCATCGCCTCTAATTCGGCCTCGCATAGGGCCTCCAGCCGCTCCACTCTTGTCACTCTTGACAAGAGGTTTCCAGATGCCTTGTTGCTTCAACAAAGCGCGCATCTTTATCTGCCATAGCCCAAAACTGTTCCTCCCCGTAAACTTATCAATCTTTGAGTTCATCGTATTCATCTTCCCAAAACCCTAACGCTGATTTTAATCTCAAGCTCTAGATACCAAGTTTGTTGCAACGGAAGCGATTAACAAAGCAATAAACTCAAGAAAGCGAATAAAGAACACACAAGATTTAACGAGGTTCACTATCAATTTGATAGCTACGTCCTCAAGGCAGGGGAAAAGATTGTTTCACTATGAACGAGATGATTACAAGTACAATAGGCAAGATTCAATGATATTGAATCTCAAAGACTCTCTCTAATCTCCTCTATTGTGTTTCTCTCTAATCTCTCTCTCTAATTTGTGGTAAAACCGAAGCATACAATTAGGGCACTATTTATACCCTCATTAAACAAAACCGGAGAAAATCCGCGTTCCCGATAGGTGCGGGCGCACCACCTTTTGGTGCGGGCGCACCGGCTTCTGGTGCGGGCGCACCAGACAAATGTGCGGGCGCACCAAATGCTTCTGCCTCCTCAACTTGGAATCCGTCGTGACGAGTGTGCGGGCGCACCCCTCCCTGGTGCGGGCGCACCTGACCTGGTGCGGGCGCACCTTTACTTGGTGCGGGCGCACCACTCGCGCTGATCGCAAGTCACTCGTTTCACAGGTTTTGTAAAGGTGACAAGAAATGACTTGTAAGGGAGTAGGAAATAATGGGAACTCGAGATTTTTCTCCAAGATTGGCAATGAATTGAGCCTCTGCTGATGTTTGTGGTCCAATGATTGCTGCAACTTGTTCATTCTTCACTAAATCCAATGCTGCATTGTCAATGTGAAAGTAGACTGAGTATCTCAACAATAATGGCCACTTTCAGTAGGAAGTTCCTCAGTGCAAATGTGCAATAGCTAAGTGTTGTGACTTGTGACTATGTATGTATCTTGTGTCTATTAAGCACCATGCAACATCAACTATGATATGTTACCCAATATCTATACAAATATATTACCAGGCGTGCGAAAGAAAGTCTATGCGCCACGTGAAACGTATCGAACACGTGACCTTTGAAATGAAAAGTAAGAGGTTAATCATCAATATATGCTTTTGTTGTCTAATGTTTCAAATAAAATATGATAAAGTCTTGTAATAATTAAAATTAACTAAACAAACTTAAACAAGTATATACATCTCTAACACTTTTATTACGTAACTTACAAGAGAATATTGATGCCATATTCTCTTAGCACAATTCATTTTAAGGTGTTGTTTTCAAACTCAAACCTTTCAATTTTTTTCTTAACTTATCACGTCACGACCTGAATTTTTCGATTTCTCAATGGACAAAAAATATGAAAAGTGGCAAAATAAATTATAAAATTTAAAAATAATAATATATTTGTTTATTGTAACTGACCCAAGACATCGCTCGGGAGAAAAAAACTAGTTTTTTTTATTAATTACAGTTCTATATATATTAGTTAACATATTTCATTTATACTCACTCTTATAAGATCAAGTTACCCAAATATTATGATTAGTTAACATTTTTCTATTAGAAGTTAAATGTATGCATGGCATCATGGTCATGTCCACGGACATAAAATATAAATGTAAGATGGCGTTACACAAGAATTGTAGATAATGTTTTGAGTGCAACGTTTGTGAAGGATGCATGAATTATGCCTTGAATATGTTCGAGGAAATGCGTGGTCGCAGGCCTGCCCGATTGAGTCGGGCAGTGCCATTCGATCGGGCGGGGTTGTAGTTTAGCACGGGTACTTTGCAGAGCGCATGATGGCTTCGGCCGGGTTCGCCCGATCCGGCGTAAATATCGAACATACAACAACCGGGAGAGAGTCGCCCAATCGGGCCTGCGTGCAAATTTGGTTTGGGAAAAGAGGCCGTCCGACCCAATCGGGCGGTAGTCTATTTTGACGCGAAATGCGTTTTTCCTAAGTGGGGTATAAATAGGTTTTAAACCTAGTTTCTTTATACTACAAATTAAATCTTAATTACTCTGTAATCTGATGTTTGTCTCCATCAATAAAACTATTTTCTCTCTGTCCGAAACGTAACCAACACACTGTTAGTGAACCACGTTAAATCTGTGTGTGCTTTTCTTTGTTTTACATTCAATTATTTGTTCTTTATTCTCATATATGTAATAACAAAGAAACCTTTGGCACTTCTTGGAAGACTGACCTCTTGGTCTATGAAGCTCGTCATCTCTCCGGTCAATTATTCAAAGTTTAATTAGTAAAATATATATATATATATATGTATATCCTTGGTTTCTCCATTCAACAAGAACATATATACAGGACTTGGACTGATCTTGAATTTTACTATTACATTTAACTATATGGTTTCAGCAAGAATTTTTCTAGTCAATATAGACTACTATTCTTCAAGTTGTCTGATTAGAAGTAAAATATACTCACATAATCGATCATCTATTACATATATTACGCAATGCGATAATGAAAACAGCCCTTTAAATACAACTCCCCGTCACATCACATTGAAGCCAATGAACAAAACAAATTAGAGACAACTCATTATTTTACAGAAAAAAATAAAAAACGAAAGGGAAAGGCAAGATATGGAGTCAACTCCGCAAATATTGTGATTATGCTTTTTTTTAGGAGATATTGGGGTTAAGCTTAATGCACTTAATCTAGTTAAGTTTTCGCCACTAAAGAAACTAGAAGAATGACTAAGGTAATGACTAATGAGAAAATAAAACTAATCTTGTCAGAAATCCCAGTTATGACTAGGAAGAGTTTGAAATTGACAACTTCTAATTTAAGTACTAATTATTAGGCTCGGGCTATACCCCGAGTAAGAAAAAAATTTCATTTATTAATATAATACTTTATGATAATTACACTAAATACAACTTAGCCTAGTGGTTAAGACTTTAGTATATGTACTTGAGGTCTCGGATCAAACCCTATGTACGCAATTTCTAATATTTTTTATTATACATGGATTAAATGAGCTAAAACTCCTTAAGCAGAGCGTCACGTGGCATAGTTTCTTGTTTATGTACGTTTTTTAATATATTTGTATAGATTAGATACAATTATAAGACCTTATGGTTTTTTATTTTTGAAATACTAAACAATGGTGTTATGATGGATTAATGGATAAGCTTCCACTTTTCGTTTCAAAGGTCGCATGTTCGATATCTTATACAACATTTTTTTTAATTGAGGGTTTTACTTGTAAATAAAGCATTTACATTACAGCTTTAGAGGAAAGTGCCACGCGGCACACAAACTTTCTTATGAACACCTTTTAATATATTAGTATAGATATCATTGTAAATTGTTGGAATGCACTTAATTTATTACGCGATTTTTATTAGTTTATCTATTTTTTTTTTAAAGGTTATCTCTTATTAGTTTACGCACTTCTTTTGTTTGTATTTATGGAATGATCAAACAATATTATTAACTTTAATACAATATGCCAATAAACTAATACTTTCTCATTCTTTCTATTATCCACATACATATTTCTCATAAAACTTTGTCGAGAGTATTGCTCACACGTGAGTTAGAAATTCATTATCCCATATTGAAGAATTAGAGATAATGACTAACGTATAAATTGTTGGGCTACTCCACCTATCACCAATTGATTTTAAGATGGAACCACGCCAACCTCGTATGTGATCACTCTCTCCTCCGATGTACATGTAAACTAATATGAAATTTAATAATTCATCTAGCTAGTCAAATAAAGTACTACTTAACTACTGTTTCATTATTAAGAATTAAGATTGATTATCGTCAGAAACTTAAGAGTTGCTATCTAATATTTATACAGATGAAGTGAAAAAGCCAAGTACATAGGGCGATGAAATAATAATATCCCTCTATTTGGAAATACATGCATGAAGGAAGGAAGGAAATCAAAAGGTATATCACTTTAAAATTTGCCTGAATGATTGACATGCATTTGAGAGGAGCTAGAAGTTTTGGTGCATAACTTGTCTTAGAACAATCTTTATTCGGCCAATAACTTAGCTTATGTGAATTTTAAACCACTATTCGGATTATAAAACAAATTAAAGCTTGCAAATTAAACAATTAACAGGCTAATCAGTAGCTGTAACATAACATAATAGATATGTACATACGTACGTACGTACCAGCAGCAGAAGGCATAAGAATATCATGTTGTTTCACATCTCTAACATGAAGAAAAATCCTAGTCTTGAACTGAGGATGAGCAGCATAAAAATCCGAAATCGCCATGTTTATGGAGCTTAATCCTATCTTCCCTTCCATGCTTTCCTTGTCTAACACAACCCCTACTTTCACTTGCACTGCTTGGGCTTGTGCAGCAACTAATGTTAAGGATTTGAAGGAGTTGTTTAGGCATAAAAAGCGTACATAAATGAAAGCTGTTAATAGCTTTGATGATGTTTGAGTTAACTTATTCATCGTCATCTTTTAAGACTAATTAGCTAGAGTTTTGGGGTGATATGTGAATATGTGATATGTCTCAGATGATGGCGCATTCCAACTAATCGGGTTTTATAGTTGATATATATATTGGCTACTACGTAACAAGTACGTATAGCATAGATCAAATCACAATACCTATAAGAGGATTAACATTTTCAGAGTATAATATGTATCATTGATAAGTATGATGTAGGATATTTTACTTGTCGTTAACGTCGATTTTATATATGAATTTGCTGTCTTAATCATCTATCCTTGTTTGATCCTTTCAACGTACGTCTAGATTATAGAGTTCGAAATCTTACCTCATTTAATTTGACTTGTCAAAATATAAGAAACTTTCTTCAATCATGCTAGAAAATAACTTGAATCAATACTACCTCAGTTCCATACTTTCGTTGTTCCTTTTACCATAATTAATTATTATTATTCCAATTAGTATCATTCTTCTATTATATACTTCGAGTTTAGTATTAAAGGGGTTTGAGTGAAATCATATTTAAGGTCTCAGTTAAGCAAAGAGAGAGGGGGATGTACTTCGAGTGACGTTAGAGTAGAACGATAGTTAGAGTTAGAGGCAACTGTTGGTGGGGACTTGAGTTTAATTTGTCGAGTAACTTGGCCCGAATTTATAGTAGGATTTAAAAAAGTCGGCCAATTATAAAAAAAAGTGTTAAGTTAAATTTCTTGAGATCGAGGTTTTTCTTTTCTGTTCAGCGCGGAAACTTTTCCTCATAAAAGTTTATGTTGCATCGTCTTTGTTCATTTATTGTTTTTCCGCAAAATGAACACTAATTAGTCACACAACAACTCACTAATATATATACCTTTAATTTCTTGTAGTATTCCACTTATTCCAACACTATCTTTTTCATTCTTATATTTTCTAGTACACCGTCCTTTTAACATACGAAACTAATATATTATGTAACGATTATAGGATCAATAAAATAAAGATAGCTTTATATAGTACTATTTAGTTTTTGTAATTTCTATTTGGTACCATAACAAGGTTTTATATTTTACATGGTACCCCAAAATTAGTAGTTTATTGACATTTTCATACAATTCCACTTCAAATTATAATAATATGTTCCCTAATTTTCTTGTAATACATCTTCATTTAGCACAATTGAAACCAAATTAAATTTTATGTTGGGTTTCGGTTCTATTATCAATTAACATAACTTGTAACAAATTTTTAAAAAAGTCAGTTTGAGTAACTTTCTTAGAAAGACCATGGCTGGGAATATTAGACTCGATTTTCGTAAGATGCAAGTTATTTCTCCTCCACGAAGCTGCGCTAGTATTTAGTAACATTAGTGTTCAATTTCTCTCTCCCGTTATTAGCCACACACACAAATTTTTAGTTTGAATTCTTATACACTAGAAAACTAGAGATAATCACTTCCAAAAAAAATTATCATACATCTAAGTATACCGTGAGCATGGTGCACATAAAACTATTTTGTTTGCGTATTACTTATTTGCAATCATCCAAAATGAGTAAAATGTACTAAAAAAGGAGAGTTTCAAATGAGCAAGAATTAATCTTGAGTGCATTACCACCTCTCAAAAAAATAATCTTGAGTGTACCATGCACGTATGATACACTCGGGTGTATGATGAATAAACTCTCCTTTGTTATAACCCACTCGGCTAGATTTCGCCTTATTGAAAAAAAATGATTACACCCCCAAAAAGAAAAAAAAAATGACTGTACATTCTTGATTTTCTTGGTCACATAACGGTCTTGCGTTACATTTTAGTTTCTTTGATTTATTATTTTACTCGTTAAAAGACTATAACATAACATTCTGATAATAAAGTAAACATAGGTGACTTACAATTTATGAAATCCCAACATAGTTATCATAATATTCATATGGAACCAAACTTAACTAGAAGGGAATTCCTACAGACAACTACAAACCATGTAACACTAACGGATTAATTGAAAGCTACTTTCCAAGAGCAAGGTAGCTAGATACTAGATTTTTAAGTATAATGAGGAATATTTTAGTCCCTTAACAATTGCTGATGTGGCTAATTAATGACGTGGAACTAAATTGTGGATGATGTTCATATTATTAACGGAATAACGGTCGACGATGATATAGTATCTTTTGATATGTACATGGTGAAGGGAGTAGCTAGAAAAGTCAACGGATGGAAGAAAGTCTATAAGAAAAAGTCAAGGAAAATAAAAGTTTAACTAATCGTATTCACTTAATCACAATATTATATGATAAAATTACGAAAATCATATAAAATCAATTACAAAATCGCATAAAAATCAATTCCATGGTAATGTATTATTGTTTTTTGCATGGTTTTGTGCTATATATCATTATTAACTAGTTATTAGGCCCGGGTTATGCCCTGAGTAAGAAAAATTTCATTTATTAATATTGTACTTTTATATGATATCACTAAATACAATTATACAACTTGGTCTAGTAGTTCAAACTTTAGTACATGAACTTGAGGTCACGGGATCAAAACTTATACTATGCAGTTTCTAATTTTTTTTATTGTACATGGATTACATGAACTAAAACTCCCTAGGGAGAGCGCCATGTGGCAGTGGCACCGTTCCTTATTTACGCATGCCTTTTAATATATTAGTATAGATGTCACACTATAGTATAAACAATAATGCAGAGCCATTTGTCATAATAGATTATTTTCTTGACTACCTTATATAAATTGCCAAAATGAGGATTACCTTTGATAATTACTTTTACGATACTTAATTAAGTTTTAATTTAAACTATTAGTTTCCTCGAGGTGATTATAATGTACCCTATAAAAAAACAATCGATATGGTTATCATCAACCTTGTTAGTGTTTTATTTAAGTCTATTTTAGTTAGTAATTGAATTAGATTGAACTAAATTTTGTAGTTTTTATTCTTTTAATGATTAGTACTCCCTCTGTTTTTTTTTTATCTTTCTCATTTGGAATCTTGACACTATTCATGTATAGAGAGAATCTTCTCAAATATTCTCAATTTATAAGAAAAAACATAGTTATGTGGGGTCTTGTTTGATTCGTCTCAATTAGTACTTTATTAATATTCAATCGTTATAATTTTTACTAATATATAATGAAAGATATTTAAGTTTTAAAACGTGCATTGGAAGACGCGCATAGGAAAGTGAGAATGATAAAAAAAACAGAGGGAGTAATTTTTAAAAGTAATTTTTACTAATTGGAACCGCCTTTTTGTTGATTCTCTAGTGCATCTCTCCTATATGGCTATATAATTGGTTTTTATCAATATAAAACTAATGACTTTTGAATAATACTACTAAACGGTGGTGAAAAAGTTGGTTATATATGAGTCTTTTAGTTTTATTTTAATTTATTAAATGAAAAAAAAGTTGACTATAGGAACTTGGGAACAAACCTCTACAAAGGTTTGGTTTTTTTTTTTTAAGAGAGGTGAGAATTTGGAATAGTGCCTGTTTAGGAAAGTATGTGTGGGCCGTTGTTTATGCTGGACTAGCAGCTATGGTGTATTATGTATGGCAGCTATACTGTAAGGAGGATTAAAGAGCTAGTGAGAAGTAGAATTGGTACTGTGCTACCAACAAAAATGAGCAGGGGGAGCTTATGCTTGGTTTATCTCATTGTAATATGTGATTTAGCTTGCTTATCTCCATTGATCTCTCTTATATAAGCCAAGGGAGGAGGTGTGGTGTCCTCATTTGAAACGACTGGAATACTCTCTAATAAATTAAAATATGTTTTTATATTAAATTTACAAATGAGAATCAATGTAACTTGCCATATGGAATAAGTCAAAAATGGAATATGCAATCACCGTTAATAACTTGACTAGATTGACACAATCAAGTCATGAAATTAATTAAAAACTTCAATTTAAAAAAAGTTAGTGAAATATCATGACAACATAATAATTCGTATTTACAAAGTTCAAACAATGTGCATGATTTATTAACATTTACAATCGTTAAAGAACTATACTAAAGCCGCTGACAAAGAATTATTAAATCTCGACCAAAATTTTCTAACAAGTAAAAATCGGTCACATTTAGTTCAAAAAGATAATAACATCTACAAAAAAAACTCAATAATTTAAATCACTAACAAAATAATTTTAGATTAAAAAAATATATGTCGACGCACGCATCGCGTGCATATACGACTAGTTTACTATGATCCAATCTAGTTGGTATGTAGTTATCTTTGGTGATTTAGGATATAATTGAGTTTCAAGTGCGATCAAATTACTTACTTATATATAAAAAAAAGGTTTGGTTTTTGGTTTAAAATTGTTTTTACTAAAATTAAAATTGACTAAAACTAATTGAAACCATGCTTTATCGATAAAAACCGATTTATACTATATATTATTCACTTAAATTGAAGCGAACATGCACTTAATTAATATTTAATGATCCTAACTTATTTTGCTGAATTTAACGTAGGGCATGTTCGGCAATAATAGCTGTGGTGATAGCTTTAGCTATGAGAGTAGCTGTTATTAGCTATCCAAATAGCGATATAAAATATTGATGTTCGGTAAAAGAAGCTGTCAAAGTAGTTGTTTACAAATAACTAGTCAAAAACTAAAACAAAACTTTAATACTTAGCTTCCTCTATTATGATTTAAATGAAATACTTCTCTCAAGTAGTCCTCACATAAAAAAAGAAGTGTTTCACTTATTTCAAAACGAAGGAAGTATAGGATTTATATACGACTAAAGCCTAAAATATACCGCAAAAACTACAAATTGAAGCTTTTAATAAATACTACTAAAACAATACATGTTCCATGCCTAAAAGCTACTCAAACACTCCTATTTTTCCTTTATTAGTGATTTGTCCGAGTCAAAACACTATAATCTACCTCAAAAGCTTGCGATGCCCGTATTGATTAACTCTACTTTTATTTGCTTAACCTTACTTATTTTTGATGAATTTAACATATCTTTACTAAACCTAACTTATCTAAACTATCAACGTCGATCACTAAACTCCTGTTTCATGTTGAGAGGTAAGCATGGAATTATGTTAATCTGTATATATACAAATCCTAACAAATTTCTTGTTGAAATCTACATGATCTCTCTGCACAAGTGTACTTTTTTTTTTGAAAAGTCATTCTTCACAAGCTTCATACCTTGTGTATCGTGTATATCCTAAATGTAAACTTGTTCGTTAGCAGCACCCTCAAGCTTTTCCAACCCTCCTATGTCGGGGTGTATTATATCAGACAATGGAGTTGATTGCCCTTCATAATTAATGAAGCCTCTTTCGGAACTATTCAAATAACTTGAAGGACTTTGCGCGTATGGACTATTTGATGTTGTGCTAGGAAAATTTTGATCTTGCAGGTTGCTTTTCTTGAAAGTATGGGAGTTGTGATTTCTTTGATCATAAATTTTCATCAGTGTCGTAGCTCGATTTCTCACAGAGGTACTATTATCTGACCATACACTCCTATGTTCTTTTAGAAAGCTTGCCAACGATACAATGAGAGCGAACAATGTTGCAGCTCCAGCGAGTGTAAATAAGCCCCAAAAACTATCAAGACCAAGACTGTTGGAAGATAATGAATCACCTAAATCTACTAATTCTGTGCCCCTGAACCATTTGTTCTCAATCTCAATCATTTCTTGCCCTTCTGTCACGATTAGCACTTCGCGAGAGACATCTGATGTAAGAGGAGAATCTTTGGGAAAAACCTGTGAATAAGGAGCATCAAAAAATTAACATGATAGCCAATAATATAGACTGTAATATTACCAAGGATATCTTGGCCGTGGTTAAGATTGAGGTGCTGTGAATGATAGGTCACAGGTTCGAAACCCCCTTCCCTTCTTTGTATTACCTTCGTGGCTCATATGGATCAAAAAAATATAGACTGTAATATCAAATCAAAGAGAGAATGGACTGCGTGAGCTTACAAATCCAAAGCCATTGGTCTTATGTATTGGCGGAAGCATGGTATACTTGGAGCGATATTCATCAAGAAAGACCTTCACATATGGAAGTTCATCGAATGCTGCTGCAATGCCACCTTTTTGTGTTCCCTTTTCTAAAAGTTCATGTAACTGCTCTGTTGTATTGTAAGACTTTAAGTTTAATGGATTGAAGTTCATATTTATTAGAAACTGTTCGACAAAGGAGGCTTCTTGAAATCCAACACTTTCTCCTCTATTTATTAGCTCCTTCATATTGTTAACGGAGGGATGTAGTTGTTCTACAGTCAATAAAGATGCCAAGTTCGCAGTGTAGCTTTGTGTTAGGATGAGCACCACGAACACCCAAACAATCACCACAAACCTCGTTAGGTTGCTAAACACATTAAGGCTCCGTTTGGTAGGGCGTAAAATATTTTCAGTGTAAAATGATTTTCATGGAAAACAATTTACAATGGAAAACACAATTCCAAATTTAGTTTTCCGTTGTTTGGTTCGATGTAAAAAAAATGATGAAATGAAAGGAAAATGAAAGGGAAAGTAAGGAGGTAGTGAGAGGAGTGTACAAGAGAAAGAAGGAAAATAGTTTTCCCTTCATTTTGAAAGGAAAATGGTTTTCCATCCTTAGGAGAGTAATTTTACCCCAAGGGAAAATGGTTTTACACTCTTTTGCCAACCAAACAATGTAAAACTCAAAATAGAGGAAAACAGTTTTCCGGGAAAACGTTTTACGCCCTACCAAACAGAGCCTAAAACCTGAACAATTCAGAGAGAAAATGATGTCACTTCATGAAAACTTAACCACTATAATCAGGGGCGGGGCAAATATCGGCAAAGATAATGGGGTCCTGTACAATTTCCTTAGTTGGGACTTCATTTGTAGTTCAAAAAAGATAGAAGTATAAGATTCGTATTTCCAGCTGGCTAATTAATGACGACTATTTTCAAAAGTTTAAACAACAAAACTTTGATGAAATTTTATGTTCTCATTATTCCTTCACTTATACTTTTACTACTGATCCAAATATTTTCTTTTGTCAAATTAATCTTCAAACAATTAAAAATAAATATATTTTGGGTCCCTTATATTTCGAGGGTGCTATTCCGTCGCTGTGATGGCATAGGCCAAGAACTACCCCGACTATAATGCAGATAAAAAGTATGGTTCCTAGTTGCCACAATTAGTTGTGAACCTTGCAATATGTTGTGGCAAGAATTGAATACTAGAAAATTTCAAAAGTAGAGGAAGAAAACTAACTGTGTGAGAAAACCAATGTTGAAAAGGAGTAATACAAACTTGTCCCTGCTTGATGTGCTGGTGGTCCTCGAAAATCTTCGTTTATTCGATGCTCAAGTACCCAAACTACAAATGCAAAGAAAAGGAAGGAACAGAAGGCTACAATCCACAAATCCCTCGTCAAGGGTTTGAGAAAGAGCCAAGCTCGTATATTCTTATTGCTTTTCATAGCTACAACCATTACCACACCGGATTTAGTATAAGGCAATGTAAAATCAACATGAAACGATCTATTGGCTCGAATTGTTATATCTCCTACCACTGCATCGAAGTTCTGCAAATATGTACAACATATATAAGTAGCATATTATGTTACATCATTATTACTAGAGAAATAAGGATGAGGAGCTAGCTCATGTGGTAGAGCACTCCCCTCTGATACTTGAGGTTAGGGGTTCGATCCTTACCCCCAGCATTATGTTGGGGTATTTCCTTAGCATGCTTTGCATGCTTTACCAGCCAATGTGCTGGTAGTTCCTACAAGGCTAGTAGCCTTGGTAGGGGTTAGTCCTTGGACTGACTTAATTTCCCAATCAAAAAAAAAAAATTATTACTAGAGAAATTGAAACAGTCCAGAGTCACGATATCCTAAGCCAAAATACGTGATAAATATTAGAGTCATGGTAAGTAAATTATATTAGAGTCCTAGACTAACTCGTTTCATTATTAGTCTAGGACTCTAATATAGTATACTTACCATAACTCTAATAATAAATTTCATAGTAATGTGAGTGTTAAGAAGAAATAAGCCAAGTAATAATGGTCCAGACTAAATAAAAAATGACTCAATTTAACCTTCCTAATCTTATAAGAACAATATGAATAATATTGGTATATTACCTTGAGATAGACTTGAGAAACCAAATTATCATATCTATTAGTTGGTTCACCAGCATGCTCCGTATAAGGGATATAGTCGTAGGGTACAGAGTATGGTAGTTTTTTCATTACAGCATCGAAAACATCGATGCAGTAGCCTGAAACTTCTGTTGTATTGGTGATAGGATGTTGAGTTACTTTCACAAATTGATGGAAACCAATCTTCATTGGAACACCAATCTTTAAACGCCTTCCATCTGGTGAAACAACCCAACCTTTGGGTGCATTTGTTAGGCCTCCTGGCCATACAATGGACTCGAGGCCGGTCTTCATAGTAGCATATTCATTGTTGTTTGCCGAAGATGATAGATTTTTAACAAGTCCACTAGATGGTGTCCATAAACTAATTACTTTTTCTCTACTCCCCCATATATTTATAAGCTGAAAGATTGAAGATTGTAACTGTCCATCAACTAGAATAAAGTTGTCGCAAAGTCCTTTGAAGCTTGATCTTAGTACTGCGTGTAGTAAGTTTGGACCAAAATATGAGACTCCAAAATCAGAAATATCATTTGATAGATTATTGGTTGTATTATCAGCTCCCTGAATAAAGGTGAATTTAGTTATACCGACTTCTTCGATAGCTCTAACAAGAGCCATAGTTGCATCATAAGCTCGAAGACCATCGATGCTCATTCCAACATTAGAAAGTGCCGAGTCTACTCTTTGGTATTTCAATATCCATTTGAAAGTAAAATGTTCCAACTCTCGAGTTCTAGCTACATAACTCTTCACTCCCAAAACTCCCTGCATCGACTCGATTACTACAGGATCTAAAGACTCCAAGACATTTCCCATGGCATTCGTGATAATCCATACATATTCTTTGCTCATCATTCCTAGTTGCTTCGCTTTTAGAAACAACCGAGATCCTAGAGATGCTTCCATGTGAACGAGAAAGACACGAGTGGACATAGATTTTAACCTGTATAGCTCTGCTTCTATTCGATCATTGGTGGAAGATGGGGGAATGATACTTCTATAAGGGATGCGAGTTCCAATCTCTTGTAGAACATCGGCTAAATAAGGTATGATCCCACCTCCAAATTCATCACCAACATAAACAGGAACAATTTCTCTCCACCCAAAAGCTTGAATAAGGGCACTAATGGGTTGTACTTGGGAAGAATCATTATGCGTTGCTCGAATGAAATATGGGTTTTGTGAGGGAGAAAGGGAAGGGCTTGTAGAGGAGTACGAAATGATGGGAACTTGAGCTTTATCCCCCAGATTGATAACAAATTGAGTTGCCGCTGATGAATCTGGCCCAATGATTGCTACTACTTGTTCATTCTTTAACAAATCCAAAACTGCATTAAATTCTCATTAATGTTAAGAAAGATCATGTTTGAGCACTACAATGCAAGTAATTAGTAAATAGTACTAGTAATAGTAGTTTTTAACTGCCAAAAAGAACAAAATACTCGTATCTAACTCAGTACTTTAGTAAAACATTCAACTAAGGGCTACATATAAGCATTAAATACATTTCTTTAGATGAAAACCGTTTAAGAATTCAAGACACATTTTCACATCAATTGAGGTAATAAATACTTGATTCAATATTTTATTTCCATTTTTTAAACACCTTATACATAGTCCTTAGGGCTATGTATATCATTTTCCTTCAATTAAATGTTGCTCACTATAGAGACAAAAGCAAAATCTATCTTTGACGGACAACAAAAGATACGTATCTTAAATTGTCGTGTTATCTTTGGTTTATTTTTGTTTAACTTAACTAATTTTTTCTTGTAAAAAACTTATATGGACTTGGTCCACACTACATTAGTGTGAACCTAATGTTAATTCATGTGATTTATGAAAAAAAAGGTTACTATATTAAAAAAAAAAAATAGATATAAAAGATGAGTAAGTATAAATTGTGAAGTTTGATGACTATGTCAAAAAAGGTTTATTATATCACAAAGTGAAACTGTTGTGCATGTACGTGTAATGTTTTGATGATGAAAATTAATATAATATGTTATAGTATGAAAGTATGTAACAGTTGCAACAGATGCATGAAGAAAGAAATTAATAAACGAAGACTTTGAAGAAAAGAAGAATCAAGAATGAAGTCCAAGTTTATAGTTTCTTAGAATAGTTACTTTGTATTCAAATGTAATATGCTCAAACTTGGTGATATGCTATGTGTCGAAATATAGATTATATAATATTAGTATAATTATTATTTTCTTAGAGTTAAGGAAATAAATAATTATGTTAATGTTATATGTCTATATAAAAGGAAATTAGTTTTCAAAATAAAGGAAAAGATTTTCATAAAAAATGTTTTAGGAAAGGATTTTATAAAAAACGAGTTTTAGAAAAAGTATTTAATAAAACCATGTTTTATAAAGTAATTTTGAAAAACGAGTTTTATAGAATTTTAGAAAAAGAAATTTTCGAAAAAAACGTGAAAAAGAAATTTTCGAAAAAAAAACGTGTTTTACTAAAACGTGTTTTGAAAAAGGTTTTAAAACTGAATTTGAATAAAACGTGTTTTGAGAAAATATAAAATCAGATTTTATTTTGGAAAATATCTTTTTGATAAAAGAAAACAAAATTTGAGTTGAAAAGAAAATCTATTATGGAAAACTTATCTTTTTAAGGTTAAAGATAAAGATGGAAAAAGATAAAGATTTGTTTTTCTAAAAGAGAATGAAATCCCTTAATTTAAGGAATCAAAAGAGATCTTTTGAGACCTAGTCGTCCTAACTATATCCTATAAAAGGGATTCATAATTCACTTTTAGATCTTACGTTTTCAGAGAGAAAAATCGAGTTTATTAAAAGCTGAAAACTATTTCCTACGACACTAAATATAGCGCTGAGCGAGTCTGATTAAGTATCTTTCATTCGATTGTAATTGTCCTCGAAATTGCTTGACTAAGAAGCACATAATTGATGATCGTCTTCTTTCTGTAATTTTACCATTATAGAGAGAGTAAACACTTAGAGTTAAGTGTTGGGGGTCACTACTAGGGTTAGTAGTGAGGGAAGTCCTATTGTATCAAGAGTTTGATGTTTTAGGATTGAAAGAAATAAAAGAGTTTTTGTTTCTTGTGGACGTAGATCTCAGAGGTGAGATTGAACCACGTTAAATATTGAGTGTTGATTTAATATTGTTTTAGTTTATTATTCGCAAAAACTCAAATAAACGTTTTTCGAGTGTTTGGCTCAGAGCCTGGCACTGAGCCATAAGAGAGTTTTTGCGAAAATCGATTAGATTGCACCACTCAATTCAAACCCCCCCCCCCTTCTTGAGTGTCACCTTGTGTTCCGACAGAAACATCATGATAAATTAATGTGAGGAAGAGTGACTATATTAAAATAAACCATCACTATGATAGATATTAACTGTATATTATAACTTAAGATTTTAAAATGTTAATATAAAAAAAAGGATCTCTATGTTAAATAAGTGGTTTTGGTCCACAATAAGGTTACTATGGACCATGTTCACGCAAGATTAACTCAATTTTTAACTTAACTTATTTTGTTGAATTTAACTTATCTTTGCTTAATTTATTTATATTAAACATCATAATTTTCTAAACTTAACTTATTTTTGGTGAACTTAATTTTACTGAATTTAGTTTTGCTGAACTGAACTTAATTTTTGGTGAATTTATTTTTGTTTTACTAACTGATTTATACTGAAACTTAGAGTATTCAAACTTATTTTTGCTGAAATAATTTTTATTGAACTTATTTTTACTGAACTTAACTTATCTTTACCGAACTTATTTTTACTGAACTTAACTTATCTTTGTTGACTTAAATTATTCTTACTAAAACTTATTTTAATAAGTCGAGGATAATATAATTTTTAAATAAAGATTATATCTAATATACTTTAAAGATCTAATACAATTCTTCACTTTTTGTCTCGAGAGTATATTTTGTAGCTTAGAGTATCTATACTAATATATTAAAAGGCGTGCGTGAATCAGGAACGGACGAACGGTGCCACGTGGCGCTCTCCTAGGGAGTTTTAGTTCATGTAATCCATGTACAATAAAAAAATTAGAAATTGCATAGTATAGGTTTTGATCCCGTGACCTCAAGTTCATGTACTAAAGTTTTAACTACTAGACCAAGTTGTATTTAGTGCTATCATATCAAAATACAATATTAATAAATGAAAATTTTCTTAGCCGGGGCATAGCCCGGGCTTAATAACTAGTTTCTATTTCAAATCATACAATTCTCCACTTTTTGTCTCGAGAGTATATTTTGTAGCTTACGATAATTCTATTTCAAATCACCCAAATTTCTACGGTAGCTAGCTACGTACTTGGATCTTTTTTGGATCTTTTTAGCGCGATCGGAGGACGTAGACTTTTGAATAATTGGTTTCTTTGCTCAAAGTATTATCTTATTCGGACCAATATGATGTGGCATTTCGAGATTTGTGTGGCTTAGATTAGTTCGTCGAGACTTTTCCTATTGTCAATACAATTCTGATCTCCGTATTATCTTTTATTCATAATTTAATTTATAACCATACATCCATCAAAACGCAATGTGAAAACTGATAGTGATAACAATAACAATAACTGCCGCTTAGACGTGTCGTTAATGGCTATCCAGCTCCTCACTTAACTTGGTGTCTAAGATTTGTGTGGCTTATACTACCTCTGATTATGATTTTGCATGTATCTAAAAAGGGAAAGGAATGGAATACTCTTGTGGAAAGGAATTGCATGCATATTAATTAATGGATGAATTAGGATTATATCTATTATCTTGTGTCCTACTCAACCAAAAGCTTAAGTTGATGCATGGTTGGAGTTTCAGGAATAGTTTTATATTCTAACACGCTCCTTAAATAGTTTTATACTTAAAAATGATGGATTGATGAGATTTGAACTCGTGACTATTATGTCACGCTGGCTCTGATACCATATTAAAGGACCAACTGATGATTGGAGTCCCAAAAATAATTTTATACTCTATCACCTATCTCGTTCTATCTTGGAATTATGTCACATTCACGCGAACTACTTAAAATATGATATCTTAAAATAACTTATCGTTATTCCCATTCATACATATTGCGGCATTGGTTTACAAAATGAACTCTGAAATAGGGAGAATCTTGATCTTGAATTCAAAATTGTTACATATATTCCCATGGTTGATCTATAGTCTTTCATCTTTCATCATTGACGTCTATAAATATTTACGGACAAGTAGATACACACGAGAGTTGCGCGGTCGTGATTATTATTGACATTAAGGAATTTATTACTAATGATGAGAGTTTAAATTCAAAAGACACGTACTAAACTCTGCTGTCTTATAATTTTTTCCACTATTTGTGTGCTTTTCTTAACTTGAACAAATTCTTCAGCATTCATTGCATTTCTAGCGGTAGTATACTATTACCAATTTTAGTCACCATTCATCAGTGTGTATGTATTAGTTTCGAATATAATACTCACTTGCTAATTGAGTTTTTTATAAAGTCTAAATCATGAGCTCGCTAATTAAGAAGGGAAAGATAACTAATCAACAACAATAACATCATTACGTACTTACCAGCAGCAGCAGCCATAACAGTGTCATGATGTTTGCAGTTTCTAACATGAAGAACAATCCTAGTCTTGGATTGAGGATGAGCAGCATCGAAATCCGCAATCGCCATGTTTATGGAGCTCAATCCTATCTTCCCTTCTATGCTTTCCATGTCTAGCACAACTCCTACTTTCACTGGAACTGCTTGCGCAGCAACTAATGTTAATGATTTGAAGGAGTTGTTTAAGCATAAAAAGAGTATATAAGAAAAAGCTCTTAATAATATTGGTAAATTTTTACTTAACTTATTCATTGTGTTATCTTTAATCTGTTTTCTCAAAACTTTATTTATAGATTTCCTCAAAAAAAAGAAGTTGATTTTAAGATATTGTTTGTCACATAATAATCGGTGGTTGTATTTATAGTAGTCGTTAGTCGTTACTGCTGCCTACCAAGTACAAAGAAACTGTCAAACCTTACCATTATTGATTATTGAATATACGTTTGTCATGTATAATACTCGTTCATTGACGGATTCTTTTGGTTACAAGTCGTATTAAACCGTATGGGACAATGGACATATAGTAAAAAATGCAGGTATATATATAGGATATAATCTACTACCTCTGTTTTTATTTAGTTGCAACAATTTCTACTATAGTCTAGAAAAAGTCACGTCGTCTTGCATAATAATTTACCCTGGCTTTCTACGTTAGTTTTATCTGGCTTACTGTAATATGCTAGCTAGTTTAATTTAAGAAATATTTTGACCATGTTAGTGACGGGTATCTATGAAAATATATAGTCGTTAGGATCTTATTAGATTCGTTTTAATGTATAGCTTTCTAATACATATTCGCATATATTTATGATGAAAAGATAACTTAAAGATATTAACAGTCAAAGATGTTCATTTATGGGGTGGATCCACATTGTAACATAGGGTAGCATGTGCTACCCCTGATGTTTAATTTTCTTTCAGAAAAAACAGAAAAAGAGCTCCAAACACTAATGTTTCACACTTCTGCATCTCTCTCTTCAGTCTCCTCCTTTCCTCCTTTATCTCTATCTCTATCTTGGTCACTCCCTTCCGCTTCTCTCTCTTATGGATTCTCTTGAGTACCGCCCCACTGAGGAATGAGAGTGACGAGTAAATGTTATTAGGATCATCAGGATCCTACTTTGGATCGTAAGGGTTGGTAGGATCGAATCGGTAAACTCGAATCGTAGGATCGTAAGATCCTACAATATAGGGTAAATTAGTGACAATCATGCTATAATGTAGTCAAAAGACTCATGTTAGAATTTATACACATTAAAAATGATGTTTTTCATTCACAAATGGTGATAGTAGCTAAAATACTCTAGGATTGAAGCAACATGCGACCAAAAGCTAAAGGAGAATGATAATATTTGGAATTATTTTTTGATATTTTATGATAGAATTGGATCTTAAAATCATGTTAAGATCGTACTATGTGAATATTGGTAGTTGGGTAGGTGTTGGAACCCAAGGTGACACTCAAGAGGGGGGGGGGGGTTTGAATTGAGTGACGAAATTTGATCGATTTTCGCAAAACTTTTGTTATCGCACAGTGCCAGACACTGTGTGAAACACTCGAAAATTTATGTTTTGAGTTTTTTCGAAAATTAAAACTAAAACTATATTAATCAATACTCAAACTCAAGATATAACGTGGTTCAATCTCACCTCTGAGATCTACGTCCACAAGAAACAAAAACTCTTTTATTTCTTTAAATCCTAAAATATCAACCTCTTGATACAATAAGATTTCCCTCACTACTAACTCTAGTAGCGACCCCCAACACTTAACTCTAAGCGTTGACACTCTCTATAATGGTGAAATTACAGAAAGAAAACGACCCTCAATTGTGTGCTTCTTAGTCAAGCAATTTAGAGGACAATTACACTCGTATATTCGTTACTTGAATCTGACTCAAACAGTGCTATACTCTGTGCGAAGGAAATAGTTTTCAGCTCTTAATAACTCCGATTTTTCTCTCTGAAAACGTGAGATCTAAAAGTGAATTATAAATCCCTTTTATAAGACTTGGTTTGGACGAAAATCCTTCAAAAATATCTTTATCTTTTAATCCTTAATTTAAGGGATAAAACTCCTTTTTAGAAAAACAAACTTTATCTTTTTCTATCTTTATCTTTAATCTCAAAAAGATAAGTTTTTTTCTTATTAGATTTTCTTTTCAACTAAAATTCTGTTTTTATCAAAAAATATTTTCCAAATCCTTTTTGAAAACCAAATTACGTTGTTTACTAAAATTCTTTTCTAAAACTCGTTTTCATAAAATTATTTTCATAAAACACGTTTGTAAAAATATTTTTCTAAAACCACGTTTTTTATAAAATTCTTTTTCTAAAACATTTTTTATGAAAATATTTTATCTTATTTTATAAACTAATTTCCTTTTATATAGACATATAATATTAATACAATTATTTATTTTCTTAACTCTAAGAAAATAATAATTATACTAATTTTATATTTCTATATTTAGCACATAGTATATCACCTAATTCAAGCCTATTACATTTTTACACAAAGTAACTATTCTAAGGAACATATAAACTTGACTTCAATCTTGATTCTTCTTTTCTTCAAAGTCTTCATTTATTAATTCCTTTCTTCATGCATCTGTTTCAACTGTTACATACTTTCATACTAAAATATATTATATTAATTTTCATCATCAAAACATAATATGTGCATAAACCATAACATGTACACGCACAACAGTAGGATCGAAAGATCCTATTAAATTAAGATTCTATGTAGGATCAGAATCGAAAAGGTCCTTCTGATCGTAAAATCGTAGGATCAGAATCGAAAAGGTCCTTCTGATCGTAAAATCGTAGGATCATAAGATCCGGATCGGAATTTTAACAACAATGATGTAGACCCCATTGGGCTTACCACTGGTGTTGAGTGGAACAACATCGTTGTCTTCTAGCCGTCGCGATTCATGCCAGTCCGAATCGGAATATATATATATATATATATATATAATATATATATATATATATATATATATTATATAATATATAATATATATATAATATATATATATATATATATATATATATATATATATATATATATATATACATGTTAAAAACTCTCAAAAACCCATGTTTAACTCAAAAATACTCCATTAACAACAATACACTTTTCCAATTTTCAGCAACATATAACATATATATTAACTCTTTTTAAACATACTTAAACATATTTAAAATCATAAGAATACTCAATTTCATACTCTCATCGTTTCCTAAAGATCTTCCCTTTTTCCGTTTAAGTGCATTTTCAAAATATCTTTCCTCTTTTACTTTCTTAATTGGAATTTTTTTCCCCTTTTTACCCTCTCATGTCCCTATCATATGATCTACCATTACATTATTAATTCAATTCACTCCCTTTCTTTCTCCTACTTTAATCCCTTTTTATTTGTTTATTTATCTTAACTTTTTTTCTCTCTCCTACTTTACCCACTCCACACCCAACACAATGGATCCTCCTTGATTGGTATCTGTATGAATAGTGACAAGGAAGATATTTAGGAAACAGAGGGAGTAAACTATAATATATATGATGATTTTCCAACTATAAAACCCTAAAAATTCATGCTTTGATCATTAAAAATCCAATTCAAACATGAAAAGTAAATTAAATTTTTTTTTTCTTTAATCCATAAAGTATATAACTTTTAAACATAATCATGTTAAAACAAACCATAAAAATATAATCTTTGCATTAAAATAAAAACTTAAGGAGGAAAAAAGATAACCAAACAAAGGAGGAGGGAGAAAGACAACAGCCACAAAGGGGATTCGGCGCTGCAGTAGTGGTGGTGGCTGGCGTCGGTGGCCGGCGGCGGCAAGGACCTGCCGAGAGAGAGAGGGAGAGAGAGAGAGAGAGAGAGAGAGAGAGAGAAAATCGGATGGAGGAGGAAAGAAGAGAGAGGAGAGGGGGCCGAAAACTTTGGAGAAGGAGAGAGAGAATAAAACTGTGTGGGAAATATTTGGGATTTTGGGAATTTTTATAGGTTTCCCTTGTGGGCTCAAGAAAAGGTGATTGAGTTCAAACTAGATTTTAATGATTGATGAATTGAGTGTTTAGATCCCTCATACCCAATTAGAAATTCTTTTCACAACCCAAAAGTGTTTTAAGTCCTTCAAATATTTTTCAAAGCATGACTAGACAAAATGTTTAGCTTTTTAAAATCATTCAAATAATTCCTTTGACTTTCAAATAGTCAAGGTTTGAAGAATAAATTATTTAAATACTAAAATATACTTAATCATATATAAATACATATTATAATATTTTTATAAAATTTATAAATTTCGGAATTATATGGTCTAGTGGTTAAGACTTTAGTATATGATCAACTGGAGGTCACAGGATCAAAGACTACATTGTGAAATTTTTGATTTTTTTTAGGGATATTCCATTTGGTACCATTGAATTTTTGGCTTTTCCATTTGGTACCACTGTTATTTTAAAATTACACATGATACCACTCTAATTTAATATTAATCTTTATCATACCATTTTTTTTAAGTAAAAATGTTAGTTAATGGTTGAACAAGAATACAATTTTGTTTGGGTTTGTATGTTTCTATTTGCAGTTGCAAAAATTTAATAAATTAAGATTTTAGGGTGTCGTTTTAACCGTTAAAGCTCTATTTTTCAGTCAAAGTTTTCATAAAAAATGATCATAATATTCTATCTCTTTTTATTGTCAAATATGACCTCAACTTTGACATTAACGACTAAAACGATTACTAAACCCTTAACGCAGATTAAAACATGTAAATCGAAGTAAAACTCTAGCCTATTCTAACTTAAATTAACACTTTACTTAGTTGAATGCTACAATAAAAAATAAAATCAAATTATAGTGGTACCATGTAGAATATCTGAAAAATAATGGTATCAAATGGAAAAGCCAAAAGTACAATGGTACCAAATAGAATATCCCTTTTTTTTATTGTACATGGATTATATAAACTAAAACACTCTTAGAACGAGTGTCACGTAACACCGTTTCTTATTTAGAAACGTCTTTTGATAGATTTATATAGATCTGTATATTACAAACAAAAAGATAAGAAGTCAGACATATAAAAAATTCAAACCTTCGTGTCAGTCGCATTGTATGGACTAATATGAGGTGGAAGAACGAGAGAAATAAAACATTGCACTGTAAAATTCAAAAAAACTTATTACACTTATGAACTCCAAGCTAACTTCTTAGTTCTTGCACCCCTTGACTTAAATTAACGTTGACATTAGACTTGATCAAAACATTTGGTGTTATTATGTACTACAATTTTTGTATTCCTTCAAGCTATAGTATGTATCGAGTACCCGTTGCGATCTTTGACTTGAAAAGATGTAACCAAACTTCACGTAACTTTGGAATGCAACGGTCGAAGCATATGAGCTGTCTCTTGAAAACAGGACCAAACTTATGATTCTCTAGAAACACAGTGTCATACCTAACAATTACAAAAGGTCATATAAATAGATAGGAAAGAATGCAATACTTAATTGTAACATGTTACACAATAATTTATTATTTATCAACATTTTATATGTCCGAGTTAATAATTGTTTCATATTTTCATGACATTATTGGTGTATTCCATGTCATTTTGAAGCTGTTTTATGTAATTTTTTATTCTATGTCATTGTTGGTATTGTTTCATATCATTATTACTGACTTCTATATCATTTCTCAACAAACTTGTATAATCTTTTTCAAGTTTATTATTATTTTTCAACTCTTTATATACATCATCATTACACAAACTAATATTCTTATTCATTTTATGTCATTTTTTCAGCAAAATTCTTGTATCATTTTCTCCTCTTCTCAAGGATGCTTCGTCTCAGAGGTGGTACGGAAGAGAGATATGGCATGGGTGGGAAGGGGAATGTGGTCATGGGAATGATGGTGGAGAGAGAGCAGTGAGGAGAGAGAAATGGGCATGGAGGTCGTAGGAGAGGATAGGTTGCCTATTTCAAAAATGGGTGATTGTACACTAAGTTATGGTGTGGAATTGAGTTACACCCAAAGAATTTTGAATAGGAAAAGAGGGAGTGTGTAATACCTCTTATGATTGCTTTAAAGGAATTTAGCAGGCTACTTATTCCAACAATATGTAAGTTCTATTGACTATCAATCTAGAAATAATATCAAACAATAATAGAATATCAAATAATAAAGCAGGAAAGAACACACCGGAACTTTTACGTGGAAACCCAAGAACTGGGAGAAAAACCACGAATCTGCACTAGGAATCGATGAATATTCAAGAAAGATTACAAAAGCACTCAAGAACTCTCTCTACAGCTTTTTCTCTCTCAAATATGTGTTTAGAGATAAAGAATACAATAATCATAATTAGGGTACCTATTTATACCCTCATTAAACTAAAAAAACCCGGAAAAGCGAAACAATTCGCATCACCTGCAGCTCGACGACGTGCGGGCGCAGGCCCTAGCCCGCGGGCGGACAAAAGCACTGAGGAAACTCGTCAGTTTCATCAGTTCTTCGTAAAACCGTCATAACTTTCTCGTTTCTCACCGGAATTGGACATATGACCTATCATTGGAAAGCTCTTGAAACAAGATATCACCTTCAATTTGAATCACCTCAAAATCATTTATATATTGAAAGATATGTCCATTCAAAGTTGGCCATATGTCCCAAATGACGTTTTCCTTCTACGCAACCTCATCTCCACACCCATACACCTCCATGAGCTCCATATACTACCATATACCCAACACAATATGCATCTTTGTTTTAGGAAACTCATTTCCTTAGTTTCCCAACATAGTTAAGCTTATACTTGGCTGGGAGTAGTACAGGGATGTGTGAGCTCCTAGGTAGTTTCGCGGTGCACATGTATGAATACAAAATACGTCGTAATACCTTGTGTTGGTTATTGAGGACAGTAGTTGATGTCCGTGGATGCGCATTGGTGACGATAAACTCGACTCCGAAGGGGTCGGGTGTTACAAATGGTATCAAAGCATCTCTATCACCGCATGTCGATCGTGTGGATAATTAATCCAAGGTTAGTCGCCTACTGTGGGATTATGAGGCTATATCACCGGTGGCGGTCGAATATGTGATTAGTTTCCAGGCAGGGGAGATCCACAAGTCGTTGTGACCAAATATATGGAGTCCGCAGGCGCTACTAGGACATTGTTGTCCTCAAGTGGGTGTATGTAATTAATGCCCCTTATGATTCTTCTAAAGGGATTTAACATGCTACTTATGCCAACAAGATGGATCTTTCTTTTAGGGAGCTTATTTCCCTAGTTACTCCACAGTTGAGCGTGCTTTGGATGTGAGTAGTATATAAGGATGGGTGACCTCCTGAGAAGTTTCTTGGGGTGCATATAAGTGAGGACAAAATCCGTCGGAAGAACTTGTGTTGATTACTTAGGACAGTTGTTGATCCTGGACGCACATTGGTGACAATAATTGTATAGAAAATTTTAAAATAGCTATAGACGATGATCAATGAGAATCATGTGGGAGCCGAATGGTTGGAGCTCCCATCTCCCAACCTCATGGACGGGAGTTCGATTCTCATCAACCCTATATTTAGGGGGTGTGTGTGAATTTATGTTTCTGTGTATAAATTCCCAGTTTCTAGTCTCTGGAAGTTTCCTTATGGGTTGGGATCCCCTTCTACCCCCTAGCTTACGAGGGCTGAGCCTACTTGGACCAGTAAATTACCAAATAAAAAGAAAAAAAAAATAGACGATGATCAATCTTTAAACTATTCCATGAGAGGCAAAACATATGCAATACGAAAAGACCGACAATTAATTTTATTTTCCCTTCACACACAACAGTTCATCACAAAGAAACAAAACCACGCACAAAACGCACAAAAACAGAAGACTTAAATAATTATTCATCTGCAACAAATGCATATCTCACGCATGAATAAAAAAACTCTCTATAAAAGATTAGCGCAATCAAGTTCAAAGTTTAAATTTGTGGAGAGCGTTGCCAATGCTTCCTGGAGTAGTTGAATGTTTGTTGGAGATGATTTCCTTGACAGTAACAGCACGGTACAAGGGAGGATTTTCTTCAGATAAAAGCTCCTTAATTGGTTCATAAAGTCGTGAGGTATTCTCTGGAGAATAATGTGGCCTAAATATGCAAGCCATTGAAATCCTTGGCCCTTCCTTGCTTGCCAACACCCTGTGCAATGCGCTAACAAACTTGTTGTTGGTAATCAACTGCATTTATAGAGATGCCAAAATGTTAATCGAGGTGTTCTTAATACTGCTGTTGTTTGGCAACGCATACTTTTTTATGGTTGCCTATGCACAACTTAAAACGATTTTAGAAATTTGACTCAAATTGTCAGTTGATTCAAATACTTAGCGTATAATTCTAGTTTTAGAAAACCTTTATAGCTTTTTCTTTTTTCTCTTCTATTTCAGAAAGTTTCTCACTAATATTTTAATATATAGCTTTCCTACAACTTAAAAAATTAGTAAATGTTATGTTTTATATCATTAGTCCCAACTATATAGGACTAGTTTACTTTAGAAGGTCCCATATTTTGAAAATAATGGTCCTAAGCACTCCTAACTTTAAAAAGTATGTTCTTTAAAAAAAAAATTGACGCAAATTGGCTCGCTAGATTATCTGAAAAATGTATATGAAATTATTTATACTGGTCGTTTGAATTTGTTATTCAATTGACCCGTTTTATCACTCTCTCAGTCTCTCCCTAACCAATCTCTTACTACAATAAGGTGAAGCATTTTTTTAAAAAATAAAAAATTAAAATTAAAGAATTAATAAAAATATTAAAAGGAAAATCTGACATAACCAACCTTGATTTGATTTAGAGGTCCTATTACTTATTATCATCTCAGAACAATCCCAATATTAATTAAGGAGTCTCTTCTCAAAAGATTTTTTCACCTTGATTAACATGCTGAATCGATTAATTATATACTTCTAAATTGGCTTTAAGCTGATAGTAAAAAAGGGTTTATAGAATAGCATTTAATCTCATAATGAACAAATTTAGTAGGTTAATTAAAGTGAACGGAAAAGAGATTCTCGGATTGCTTTAAGTTAATTAATTTTGTTGACATTTTAAAGTAAACCGATTATAATTGAGACTAATGGTAACAATCGTCGCTTTTAATTGGTTTATCATGTTAATTTAGATTGGGAACCGTTTCGAAAAGATACCTCTAAAGTTGGAACTATTTAAATTTATATAATTGAAAGTTTTTTTTTTATAGTAAAGTATATAAGAAAAAATATTCAATAAGAAAATAAAAATGAAAGTTGGGACCTTAAAAATAGCTAGTTAGTGACTTAGTGTATTTTGCATTCAATCGTTCATCAACCGGCTAATAAGCTGAAAACTAACCTGCATCAAATTTCCCATGTTAACCACGAGTGCACCATGAATAGGAACCACATCGATCCATTGATGACCTTGATAGAGAACTTGTAAACCAGGGATGTGATTGGGAAGAAGTATAGTTATGAAACCACTATCAGCATGGGTAGTAGAACCAAAGGTTAATTCTGGTTCAGGGCAAGCTGGATAGTAATTGCATGGCGCAAAAATGCCATTGTTGCATCCAATTTCTTTCAGGTAATTGAGATTGAGTCCGAGAGCTTGAGATAGTAATTCATATATTGTCTCACCTATATTCATTATTTCGTCTGTGTAGCGGATCAATATATCCCTGTATTTGTTACATAAATTAGATATGATTTAGTATAAAATCTAATTATAATATATAATGCTTTTCATTTAATGTTAACATTTTGTTTTATGGTATCAAATAATCATGTTATGTCAAAATAATACTAGCTATAGAAACATTTTGAGATTGAAAGGCAATATCAACTACTTTTTTTTAGTCATGTACTCCTTTTATTATCTAGACGCAATACTTTGAGTTTTAAACGTGTGATAGTTTGGTCTACTAACCTATAACCGAAATTGATAAGATAAATTTTTTTTTTCTAAAATAAGATGATTGAAATTTTGAAAAATCTTTTTAAAATTTTAATAATAACTGATTTGTCACCAAAATTTTCAACTTCAGCAACTAATATTACATTTAAACTAATCAGCTATACCTCGTTCATTGCACAACCATTACTACCTCCTCGGTCCTGACAATGCTACATCCCAACAAAGATTTACAGTTTATTACTTCCTCTGATTTTTATTAGTTTATCCATTTCTTTTGCACAAAATTTTAGGAGAAACAATATTGTGAGACATAAAAGGAAAGATAAACTATTATTTTAATGTTAAAGTTGAATGTATGTGTGATGGAAAGTTAGTGATCTCATTCTAAAAATAGAAACAAAAGAAATGGGTAAACTAATAAGGAACATCTGAAAAAAGTATACGGGTAAACTAATAAAGACGGGAGGTAGTATTATATTGATTCTTGAGATCAAGTCTTGACCTTGTACTGAATCATTCATTTGAAATAAATATAATTAACGTAACAATGCATGCTTCACCTGCCTGCAAACTGGGGATATTTCTTCAGGATTTGGAGGCAAAGATCCGCGAATATAGGTCATGGTATCTCTCCAAGCAGCCACCTTGACTTGGAGTAAGTTGAAATTACTATTGTACAAGAAATGCTTGGTTTCATAATCGCGTGAATAATACTCTTTCTTAACTTCAACATCTTGTTCATGAAACTTACGTATTCCATCTAACATTTCATCTAGTACTTGAACAGGAATACCATGGTTGACAACTTGAAAAAAACCATAGTTTTCGCATGCGCTCTTCACTTGCTTAATTACCTCATCACGTCGACCTCCATCTTTGTCGTCGATCCCTCGAAAATCGATCAACGGGATCTTGTTCTTCCCGTCCTCACCAAAAGCCACAGGCGCACCTGCATGCTCTCATAAGCGTGCCTTGTGAGAAAAATTGTCATAGGATTTTCTCCACACCCCCTAGTTATTGTTCGGAACAACTACTTTCGAATTGTAATATGTTTAACATTATTAGGTAATTTTTGTCAAAAAAAACATTATTAGGTAATGAATGAAATGTCATGTTTACCAAAAGAAAAAATTTGTTAATTCGTATGTTTCAGCAATTTATCGGTGTATGTCCAGTTGATGTCTTTTTCCATATATTCCAACTAGTGAATGATTTACGTACATCTACATTTTTGTCAAAGATTCAAGTGTTGCCAATATATAATTACTCCCTCCACCCAACACAAAATATAGTTCCCATTTTCATTTTGAGTGTCCCAAAATATAGTTCCTATTTTCATATTTAGTTCCACATTTTTTCGTAATTTAATTTGTTTGGAAAAATTGTGAACCATCATTTATTTACTTCTTGAATTTTGTTTTTTCCTTTGTTTATTCAACCAAAATGTTACAATTAATGCTCTTTCACCAATCATTCTCCATCCTCTTTCTTAAAATCATCTTTTCACATACAACATTTATTTTTATGTAAACAAAAAAAAATTTACTATCTCTATTACATTCTACTTGCGTAAATTACCGTGAAAAAAGAAAAAAATATGAACTATATTTTGAAACGGATGGAGTAGTAGTTAGCTAGATCTGTGCAGATATTCCTCGATCAAAAAGTGTCTCATCAACAAATTCATCATGCTCATCAAATAGCTCATCATTTCTAGTGCTTAATGCTTAGCTATGTTTTCATTTACTCCCATTTATTAGTTCATTTGAATTCAACCAATGTCAAAAAAACATTAGCAAAAGAAAGAAGTTACCATTTTGGGTATTGTCGTTGTTGGTGTTGATGCTAAGATGCTCATGGATGAAAAAGCTAGGGATGTGCGTAATCCCAGCATCGACGAGACCCTTAACTCCAGCTTTTGAGTCCTCAAAAGCCTTGATTTCAACTTCTCGATCATAATCATGCTGCATCTGATGTTTGGAGACCATTTTTGAGCAGCTAATCTAGGTAGGAATTAGGATACAAAGGGAAGTATATGTATATTATTCTATTGATGTCAGGATGGAAATATTCAAATATATAAGAATAGCCAAGGATACTTTCAGTGGTATAATATCTCTCAGATTCTCACACGTACACACGTTTATCATGCATCCTGACCTCATGCATGTTATGAATAGTTGTCCTAGGTAAGGTAATTGAGTACCATTAGTACTGCCTTATTCTTGCCCCTATATATAAATATATATAGAAGTGAGTTCATGTGAGAATACATACTTACATGAGAAATGAAAATGAATTTTGCACAATATAACTCTTATGAATAATTGATGTAACTCTGATGAAAAAATGATGTAACTCCAAAAAAAAAGAATATTAGAAAAAAAAAATTTAAATAAATTTTTTTTTTTGGACTTAAAATTTTTTAGGGGATACAACTCTAATGAACAAGTGTTGCAACTCTAATCCAATTGTGTGGTGAGCGTTTTCATGTAATCTTACCGATATATATATACTAATAATCTAGTTGGTTTATATATATATATATATATGTTTCTTGATCCGATATCTTACCCACTCTCTTATGCTACGTGTAGTAGGTTTGTCATTCTCCTCTTGTATGTAAGTTTAATTAAATATATAATGCATGTGTTAGGTAATGTCCAACAAAAAATGTAATAGGTGATTGAACAAATCGTTATTACTATAATCTCTATTACATAAGCCAAGGGAGGAGGTGTGGTGTCCTCTTTTGAAGTGACTAAAATACCCTTAATGATCTAATTAGTGAAATGAAAAAAATTACAAAAGCAAATCATTTAAAAATTCTCATTCCAACTTACCATTTAAAACAAGTTTAAAATGGTATATGCATCAAATACTTCAATCAAAAATTAAATGGACAAAATATTTATACCTTACAACAAAAAGATGGCATACATAACGTGCACATGAAAAGTCTGAACATTCACTACCTTTGATACTCTTTAATTCAGTTAAACCAACTCATTATTTTTGTTCTTTCTGTTCAATATTCATTCACAAAAAATTTATATTAACAATCACTGACAACCTTTTTATTTTTTTACATTAGCGAATTAATATATCTAAATTCAACTAATTGTTGAATTTTTCACATTTAAGTTTAATCATAAATAAAGTACGAATGGAGTATCTAATAGAATAACAAAATTTGAAATTAATGCACGCATCGCGTGCATATGAAGACTAGTAATTATAATGTGTTAGGTGCTCCCTCATTTTCGTCGTGTATGTAAAAGTTTGATTGAATTGGAAGAGGAACTCTATAAAAGGGGTGCAAATTGTTATATGACGAAAAATCGTTCTTTTGCAAAGTTATAAAAAAAAAACAATGAAATGATCAAAGAGATTTTTACAAGGGAAATTTTTTGAACTCTAGAAAAAGAAAAGCTTTCACCCTAAAGGATTCTAACTCAATTCCTCACACTCTAATATGCCAACAATTATGTTGTGATCAACTAATAGACTATAATCTCGTATCACCTTACAAACAATTGGTTGTAAGATCTGACACTTTAAAGATGTCACCTATTAATAGATCTACATGGGGAAAAAACAAATCTTTAGCACAATTTTTTAGTTTAAATCAAATTTATATGGTAATTTAATCATAATATTAATCAATCTCTATTAAATAGAAGCTACTTCGCAAATAAGTCATGACATATTGGCTTAGGGGTCGTTTGGTTCAATATATAAAATGGAAAGAGAATGGATACAAATAGAGGAGAGGAGTGGTAATAAAAATGGTTATTTTTATTGAGTGTTTGGTTCAAGCCAAGTAATGGAAATGAAGGGTAACCATTACCTTCAAGCAATGGATTTTGTTACTTGAGGGGGAGGGGAAGGTAACAGATTGAGGGAATCCATTACCATCAAGTTATGGTAAGAGATTGATATGAGGTTGAACCAAACAAGAAGAAAAGAGAATCGATAATTGATTCCATTTCTTGAAACCCAAAAACAATGAACCAAACAACCCCTTAGTGCGTACCAATTTTTTAACCACATATCCTTGAGTGTGGTAGTCAATGATATGTGAAAGTGACCATAAAGTAGGGGAAAGAATGGAGGTAATAAGGGACTATGAAATAAAGAGATGACAAAAGAAATGATTTAAAGTAACATAACAAACAACAAGGGCCTTATTTCTTTACCCTTTCTGAAGACCCCAACCAAACGCCTCCTCAAAAATCAATCATGTCTTTCACTCTATTCTTTCAAATCCGTCAAGAAAGTTCAAATTTTGAGCTTGCTTTAACTAAATAATGACTTGTTATCACTTATTAGGATTGCCTATATGGCTATATGTAATGATATTCAGGAACGTAGAGAAATTTATGTAATCTTTTATATTTTGGACGAAATAAACATAGAAACAAATGATGAGACAAATATCTAGTAGTACAGAAATACCATAGAAGACTTAAAAGGGCCAGAATACAACAGACGGCTAGAAAGAGTTAATGGGCAAGCAGCTACAGCCTACAGGCTATGACCAGTTTCTTTGATACGTGAGAATTCAAGTTCCAAACGCTGAAAGCATGTCATCTAAGCAGATTTGTACAAGATCTCATCAATTTTGACTCCATCAAGCTATTCATCTCTTGGAGCTGGATCCATCCCCGTCGAAGGATTGTCGGCGAAATACTCCTGGTGCTTCAGGTTCACTCCATACTGTGAATATATGCATCCGCATTATAATCAATTATTAAAAAGGAGTAATAAGATGCAAAAGACAAAAACATGGCAGATATCATGTCTTGAAGGAAAGTCATTTTTACTTCTAAATTAAAATTAAAATTTAGAACAAGGATCCATCACACATTCAAAATCTGATCCAAACGTGCATATATGAATGAATCCTAAGGACTGATATTACAAGATAAAATTAAAAAAAAGGGCATGACCAGCTTTGTGGAGATCTTCCGTGCATGGAAATGGATAAATGAACTATCAGAATAATCTCCCTATTGTAAAGTCATATACTCATATCAATAGCCATCTTTTTTATCTATATCATGCCTACCTGAAGCCCTTCCTCGAGTCCTTTGTTAGCCCTTCCTCGAGTCCTTTGTTAGCCCTTCCCCGAGTCCTTTTTTGAACACATCCTCAAGTCTAAGGAGGGAATGTTTTTGATTTAGAGCACAAAAAAGATGGTCTAGTAAAGAAATTGATATTTATACACCTCGTACTGTCGGCCAGTCAAATTGGTAGGGAAGATAAACTTGTTAGCCGATTTCTTATGACAATTCTTGTTCGCCATTTCTTATGACAATTCTTGTTAGCCATTTCTTATGACAATTCTTGTTAGCCGACCCTAAATCAATCTTGGGATCAAGGCTTCGCTGTTGTAAAAAAGATGAACTTGCTTCAGTTATATCCCCTCACAAAAAAAAAAAAATTTGCTTCAGTTATATCCCCTCACAAAAAAAAACTTGCTTCAGTTATATCCCCTCACAAAAAAAATATTTTGCTTCAGTTACATCCCCTCAACACAAAACTAACTTCAGTTATATCCTCACTGAGACCTAGAGGGTAGCAGCGTTGCAAGTGGGAAAAAAAAATTCTCTAACACTCAGGCAAGGTGTGCAGACACACCTGCGCATACAGGTGATGATAAGTTATCATTGCAAAGAACACCCCCTCTCCCTCCTCAAGGACCATCAAACCTTAATTCGAGAAATTGATACACTCCATGCAGGAATTCCCCAAATTTCAAATTTATAAAAAATGTTGGTATATCCTCCCCATCCCATGTAAATCCTTTACTGCCACTCAGCTTCTATGGGAGCTTGAAACCATCTTGGAGCCTCAAATCCTATAACTTACAAGAAATTCATAGAAATTTCTCCACTATAGACTAGCTTATTCAACTCAGGTCTCAGCTGCAAGTCATCCTATCATCCTGGGATCCACAGCAGAAATAGTTCTCGCAAGTATTATAGGGTATGTCAACAGATCTGCAGAAGGACATGGGAAATCAGCAACGACCTACATATGTATTGGATGCGAAGCATTTTATCACCCAAGAAACCAAGCATTTAAGATGGATTTTCATAGGTCAGTTATTTTTTTATTAAAAGAAAGCTGAACTAAACATCCACAAAAGGCCCAAGAAGAAGAAAGCTTATAAGGAACTCTAGTGGCTAGCGATGAAAAATTACAGCCTATTCTTATAAGTTGGCTCAGGCTCCGTCACCATAGTAAGATAACCTAAATGGTTGCAAGTATTAATGAGAATGAAAGAATGAAGAAAACAATTGTTAGAACAAAGCGACAAAAACTTAAGAATTCTACACTCTGGGCTCACAGACACCACATGATGATGCTCAAATGAGAAGAGAAACTACAAGTGAAGAGGAATGAACCAAAAAACACCCAAAAAGATCTATATGAAAAACAAAAAAGAAAGACGCACTCTTAATGTAATTCCCGGAGTCCTAGAAACCTGCATTGAACTTCGAGCTCTTCTATCCCTCCAGTAATTAAGCAAAAGTCACTGAGACTGCAAACTCTCTCTTAGTCATAGCTTTGACAACCTTTGTTCGACAAGAAAGTCAAGCCTAATTGATCTCAAAATATGCAACTACAACGCCATCGTAGTCCTATTCCTATATGTCAAGTTCTCTATCCAAGTTGCAGAACAGTCGCTCACTTGCAATCAAGCAACCTGCATAGCTCACAGCGGAAAAGTGCTCACTCCATCCTGTAGTGTTCCCTTAGTATTCCTTTATGGGATGTCCCATAATAATTTTTCACACTCCATATTTATGGTTGTCCTTTCACCAGAACCTCTCTCTATCAAAAGCCGATGATGCTATGTCCGTAAAGATGAAATAGAGCTCATGCACGAGGAGTAGACAGCAACCGCACAGATTGTTGTTATCATCATTTAACCACATCTTGATTTCAAAATCAGCTATAGAGTTCCATAACTCCCATTAAGTCAAAGAACTAGTCTCAATGAGCTACAACTGCCTCTATTTAACCCACCGTCTATTGTACCCCTCTTCCACCATTAAAGTATACATCGCATATAATATGACATCCTCTAAAGTTCAAACAAACCAAGAGAGTCATAATCATTTATGTCCAAATCCACATCTAGCCCTCACACTTGCCATCATTATATGACTTTAATACAACATGTGCCCTCACATATATTGCAAAGCGCTTCTGCGCAAGCCTGATCAAACATTAAATAGGAGAGCTGGATCTCACTCATTAAAATCTCCAACTAGCCAATTCAAATCGGTTGCAACTTATATCTCCAATTAACCAAACTCTAGGTGCATTTGTCTCCATGCAAATAACGGGTAATGACAGAATATCACTTTAAAATTAGGAAATGACAGGATCTCACTTCTTAAATAGGAAAGCAAGACCTTAAAGACCAGCATCTCCAATATAACTAGCCTCAAGACCAAATGTCACGACAAACTTAAAAGGACAAGAAACTCCCTCACCTAAAGCAGTAAAATAGAGCAAGGGATACATTCCATAACTCAAAACAACTCAAAAATACATATTGTTATATAGGAGTAGCTGTTAAAGGTAAAAAGTATTCCCCCAAAGTCCTTGACAACTTCAAGTATAAATTAACAAGTTTATGTTATATAAAAAATCAACATCCTTCATATCATATCTTGCTAACTGTGTCTTCTAGCATTCAATGTTGCACTTTCATGGTAGTCAAGAGACCTTATTTAACAAGAATATATTGCTCTTTTCAGCAACAAGTTGTATTCTTAGGTTACTTTGTCGAGCACTATTACTTAATCCCAGAATGTGTATAATTAGCTGGACATACTGAATTTGAATCCAGTTGTAAGTTTACAAATTATAGTTAAAAAGTTATCCCCACCAAAATATCTAAAATTTAGAAAGAATAATTAGAGAGAATAGCACACATATCTAGTGACCTTAATCCTCTGGTGAGTAATATTGAGGTTCTAACTTTTAAGGTCTCATCCTGACCTTTTTACTTTGATAAGTTAGTGATATCTGTATATATAATGTAGCTCCTCAATGAGGCTGACGAGTCATATCAAATCAATATCATTGTACAACTTTCAATCGTGTTGATTCTTAATACAACAAGGAAAGGGAAATTTTGTAAGTCTAACTAGAGCTTACTAACAGTTTGAAAGAGCATCATATCCAGAGTTCTCAAGTTCAGAAATTCTTTTGACAGCATAAAAGCATATATGAAGGCCGGACTTCTTACCTCTTTTAGAGCTCTTGATAGGTCCTCCATCGTCAACACAAGACGCTTGTCCTGTTGCCATTAGATAACAGAAGCATGCAACAACTGTTAATTTGATTCTCTATTATCCCATTATCCACCATCCCTTTTGGTTGGGGGGAGGAAAGAAGGGTTGGGAAGAGGCACAAGTTCATTAGCAAAATAAACTTAGGCTGCATACCTTTTGTAGCTTATCTCTTTTATCTTTTACCACAGAAGATTGCCTTGCTTTGCAGTGCCTAGAAATATGTAAAAGCATATATATTCATCATCATAATACCAGCATCAATATTTAATACCTTTAGCGAAAATGAGAAATATGACAGATGCGCTGATATGCAAGTGATCCTTTGCTTTGTTCTGCAGTGACAGACCTTTTTCTTGCAAATTTGGGGTGCACATAAACACCAAAACTGGAAAAGGGGTTTCTGTTCTTTCAGGTGTGCTGCTTCTATAATATCCGTTCGTACGAAAGCAGCAAGATGTTTGGTATAGACTCACCTATTACCTAATAATGTTTTTATGAATTTTTCAAGTAGGATGTGTTTCAAACGGTAGGTGGCACCCACTAGGCAATACGCTTCATGCTAGGAAAGTGACAAATACATATTCCCTAGTATAATAGACTTGTGTGTGCACAGAACACAATCACATACTATTAAAAAGTAATGTAGTTAGGTACTAAAATAACAGAACTTTTCAGATGCATCATATTTAAAATACAATATCATATTCTGAGGCAAACACTAACATACATAATTTTCATGCTAATGCGCCCTAATGCAGTCACTCTTTGAGCCTAGTGCACTCCAGGATAAATGTCATGTCAAGCAATAATGTCTCAGTTCCAGCGAACTCTAAAAGATGCTCATTCAATTCTTTCTTACTTCATGACAAACTATGGAGAGCAACAACAACGAATAAGAGAACTTTACTGAACAACATCAATAGCAACTGTTGGATATGACTTGTTGATAGAAGTGTGCATAACCAAGGAGGCTCACGGCTATGCAAGATCATTTTGTTACAGGTGCAGCAAATGAGACATGCTCAAGCAAGCATCAACAAGGCATAGACGCTAATTCTTCTAGGACAGGCAATATGCTGACTAGGACGGGCAGTTGGCACTGGGAAGCTGGTTTTATCCTGACCCATGAGCGTGACTTATCTGGGCACAGAGGGGTCTGTATTACACACAGGAATTTAATGATCATTTGATGAGCCCTTGTGTATATGTTTTTGGGGAGTTTAAAGAGAGTATTAAAGAGACGGAAATTGAGAGGAACAGCTAGGTTTGAGAAGTTCATCTTCCTTGCTTCACCTTTGTCTTTTTTGAGCAAAAATCAGTGAGAAATTTGAGTAATGCTTGAAGGAATTTCCCATCTCCCAAATCATGTGTCTTCTTGTATTTAATTTCTCAATTGCTCTCATTTGTTTCTTCCCTAATTGTTTCTAATCATCACCACTTGCTCTAAAAGCAACCATAGCAAGAAGACAAGTAATTTTTCCATCAGAGTCTCGATACCCAAATGTTCATAAATTACTAAACTAGTAGAAGAAAAGGGGGGGGGGGGGGAGGACATATTCTAAAGAGAAAGTGAAGGAAACAAATGAATACATAGAAGTTGAATTCAACGAATAAGCATTTAAGCTACATCTTGTTTACTATATTAACAACTGTCGTTTATATAATAGGGCATATATGTCCTACAAGCTAATAACCTGAGAGAGGGTTGTAAGCTAAAATGAAGGAAGTTGTCTATGTTCCACTCACATATTCTAATACTTTGTCAACATGCACACTGAGATATATGTAGCCAACACCATTTAAGTACACATATCAACAGGTTACAGTTCAAAATATAACAAGAGCAAGAAACATACTGAAGTGCATCGGTGGCAACCTCCGAAATAAACTTTTGAGTAGCAACAGCCACAAGTCTAATCCTGAAAAAGGTCAGAACTTCAATTAAGTGATGGTGCGCTCAGCGATCATGCAGCAAGAACAAGAAAAGGGCAACAAAATCGCATTTCAGGCATCAAACTTAAAAAGAATAACTGCTTTCACTACCTGTATTCAGCAAAGCAATTCCCTAATTATGTGGGCTACTAGGCTCCCCCTCCCCCCCTCCCCCTTTGGGTATAATCATGCAACTCAGATTAATCTAGGTTTCATAGAGCGTGATTTCGTGTATGCTTGTTGATAATATTCCCTTCAGTAGGTCAGGTCAGTCAATCTCATTGGTTTTTAATTACAGTCCATTACAATATCAACGTAGCATAAACCAGCAATTTCCTATATCAATATGAAATCATAGGTTCTTTACATTACCAATACAGTATCATACGTCTAATTACATCATCAAATGCAATTTTAACTGAAATTAGCCAAATCGAATTCTTGCTATCTATAAAAGATGTTTAATTGCCTTGTTTACTTTTGTCTATGATTATATCTTTTTGATCAACCAAGACCTAAGATTAAGAAACCAGGTGCCTAATTTCCCTTGATATTAACTAATCGAAATTTTGATTTTCAGGAGGAAACGAGATCTAAACAGTGAACTGAACAATTGAAAATTAAACCATAAAACATAAAATTCATAGAATTTCACTTCTAAGTAATGCAATTCACGATGTAACAAGAATACTAAATGAAATTCCGACTCAGAAATCATAAATATTTCTAAAACAACTCAAAATCTCAGCCTAAAAACAAAGAATTAGCAAAAAAATTAGAGAAGAAATACCTACAATCGAACATCAGGACATTGGAAACCGCTTTTAGCGAGGTAATGTTCCACCAATTCATCAGGAATCTATACAAAGAAGAAATCTCGTAAGAAACAGAAAAAAGAAAAGGAAAAATTAAAAGAAAAAGGAAAAAGATTACGGTGGGAGTATAATCCATTAAAGAAGCAAGAAATTCGGAGAGTGCTGCATCATCGTCGTGTCTGCCATCGCTGGTCTGTGGGTTCATCTTCTTCCCCTTTGCTCTTGCTTACTGCTCGCTGCCGCAGTCGCACACTCGCACTGCAGAGTTTGTGATTTTTCCAATTTAAGTTTCGTCGTTGACGTTTCTATATATTTCTTTCTTGTTTCTTGCTCTATCTATTATTTTTAAATTGCTACATTTTACTTAAATGGTTATTTTGGTTATGTTTTTTTACACTGAATTAATAGAATTTCAATTCGGTTCAGCTCAATTCATTTCAGATACATTCATTTTAGTTCCGTTTATTTCACTTCAATTCAGTTAGTTTTCTCGCACAATTTTCATTCATTTCAGTTCGATTCAGTTAGTTTTCTCTCACAATTTGGCAATATAACAAATCCCTGTTCTTGTAGCGCCATTATCGTTGCGACGACCGCGACAAAACACATTTTCAACCTGTGGTTTAAATTCCAGCTTAAAATTCAGATTTTTAGTGGCAATTCATACTCTTAAGTTAACAGCTTTAGAAAATTTTAAACATGTGTAGAGTATACACCCTAATTAAATAACTAATTGCTTTGCCACATAAGACCAACATGGCAATTGCAACCAGAAATGACAAAGGGTCTTGGACCCGATCCAGACCCGCTAAGATCCGACCCATTTATAAGGGTCTGGGTCCAGAAATTTTAGACCCAATGGGTCCGGATCGGGTTGGGGTCCCGAAGAGCACGGGTCGGGTCCGGGTCCACATATGCTAGACCCAGACCTCCCCCGCGGACCCATTTACATATTAGAAATTTTTTATTAACCTAAACTCTAAAATTTTATGAGTTGTGATTTTGTGAACTTGTTAGTGTTGTAACTCCACTAAGACATGTAACTTTGTAAGTTGTAACATTTTAATATTTTATGAGTTAATTCTTAAAATTTTATTTAGAGAATGTTTTAACCATGGATACAAGAACCTATATATATTAGGGCGAAAAAAATTTAATTACATATATTCAAAAATGTGATGAAAACTTAAAACTAAGAAGGACCCATCTAGGACCCAGTAAAGACCCATGGACCCACTAAACCCAGCGGATCTGGGTCTGAAAAATCTAGACCCAACGGATCTGGTACAGGTCTGGGTCCATGTGGACCCGACCCAGACCCGCCCTATTGTCATCCCTAATTGCAAGCATCAAACATCTTAGAGCATAGCTCTAATAACTATAAAGTAGTTTTTAGACCCGAGCAATTTTCCGGGTACTTATATTTTTCATCTATTAATAATTTAATTTTAAAATAATTACACCATATATCACTTGGTGTAGTGGTAATTGTAAATTAATTCTTATTAATAGGTCATTTGTTCCTTTGAACTTCATCTCTGATTCTTATTCTCGAACGATAATAAGATTTGATTATCATCAAGAATAATTTGTAACGCTACACCATTAATTACGAAGTAGAGGACTCTAATGATCATGGTGAATTTTGAAAGGACAGATGGAGCAAGGGGATGACTAAAAAAAAAAAGAAATCAAGTAAGAAAAATAAACTTTATGGCTAGAAGTAGGCATTAACTGCCACATTACTAATTACAACACATATCTATAATTTTGTGGAAATATGAATCGCTAAATGATTTTAGATTAGATGGTAAATCTTTGAAAATCCTTACTTGAGGTTAAGGGTTCGAGTCAAGGCTTCAATATATATATTTTAAAAAAAAATAATGATCACCTGACTTATCTATACAAATATATTAAAAGGCGTGCGAAAATAAGAAATTGTGCCACGTGGCGGTCTCCCTAGAGTTTTAGTTCATGTAACCATGAGGCTAAGTTATATTTAGTGTTATTAAGAAATTGCATAGTATAGGGTTTGATCCCGAGACCTCAAGTACATATACTAAAGTTTTAACCACTAGGCTAAGTTATATTTAGTGTTATTATCATAAAGTATTATATTAATAAATGAAATTTTTTTTCTTATCTGGGGCATAGCCCGGACCAAATAGCTAGTTATTTGTTGAAACAAGTGGCAAAATTCTAGTGGCAGATTGACGCTGCCACATGGCGCATTGACGTTGTCAAGCACGTCTTTCAATGCCACATTACTAATTAATCAACATAATAAATGATGTTAGATTAGATGGTAAATTTTTGAAAATCCTTACTTGAGGTCAGGGGTTAGAGCTCAGGCTTCAGCATATATATATATTTTAAAATAATGATCACCTAATTTATTGTTGGTTAAAACACGTGGCAAAATTCTAATGGCAGATTGAATGTGCCATATGGCGCATAAACGTCGTCAAACACACCTTTTAATATACAAAAAGAAAAAAGAAAGAAAACTTTGAAGCATTCTACCAAGAAATCACTAAGGTTCATGAGTGAACATATTATATGATGCCAATCGTACATGATATGTCTACAGTCACAAGTAAAGCATTGTAACATATTATACAAAATTGAGCACAATGTTGCCATTGCACTTGGTAGGGGTGAGCACAACCGGGTACCCGGTAGAATTTCATAAATCCGGACCCAGAACCGGACCCAGTGGGTATTAAAAATCTGGAATTGGAACTGGTCCAACGGGGTCCTAAATTTTTGGACCCAAATCCAGAACCGGTGTATGTGTACCAGGTCCAGAAAAGGGTACCCAGTTGTAAGTTTAGCAACATATTAAGATGTGCCAATTGAGCTATAAAATTTTTAAAAAAAATTAAATGGGCCTAAAGGCCTACTAAGTACTAACTTTTTACTTAACAACTATTATCCTATTACCAATTCTATATGAGTATATGAAAAAAATCAATTATAAGTACCGGGTATCCGGACCTAGACCCACTCCAACCGGGTACCCAGAGCGGAACCGGATACCTAACAGGTATCGGGTCCGACAAAATTCTACCCAGAATTGGAACCAGATGCAACTGGGTCCATTTTCTTAGACTCAGACCCGGACCCAGTTGAACCGGGTCCGGGTCTGGACCCAACGAGTCCATACCGGGTCCGGGTCTGGGACTGGGTACCCGAAATTTTCGCTTACCCCTAGCACTTGGTTACAACATTTCTATTCAAGTAAACTATAGTGCCTTGATTCTCATCTATGTTGAACTCCAACATGATTGCGTCGCCCCCATGAATAAGACGCTGAAGTACAATCCCCACCTTCAATTGATCCTAAAACTCCAGCTTTGTTCAAGGAGTGCATGCCTGACCACTTAGATGTTGTAATATATATTTTTTCCTCCGGCATATCCACCTACACAAACAATTATAACATACCCCTGTTTCGTTCTAAATGCGACAAATGAATATTTTATATCTCACAAATAATGCATTTATTTTATTTACACATGTGTCATACATATGTAATATGTTATATGTACCTCGTCAACTCTCCATTTTACTCCCGCCACTGAAATGATCAATCGTCTTTGTGTAAATTCCAATCCAATTTCTAATAAATTGGCAAAAATGATAATGTTAGTTTGTTCTTAACAATTATAAAATGAGGTATTAACTGCGCCAAAAAAAAAAATTAAAAACACAACCTGATTGAGGATGACACCGAATAGATTGAATTAGTTCCTCAAAAAGTAGTGATTTTAATTGTTTGACACAGATTAATTCATCTGAGTCAATAGGAATCTTGAGTGTAACATCATTGTAGTCACAGTAATTAGGGATGAGGTGAAGTAAATTGTTCTTGAATTCTTCTTCCATATCATCAAGTTCCTCTTGTATTACTGTCTTTCTTGGATTATTTCAAGAAGCTTTAATTTCTATAATTTTCATTGAACATGCAATTATGAGGTAAACAAAGTTATATTGTGAAAAAGAAATACCAAAATCTATGACGAGTTGTAAAGACTCATAAAGATGATATACGATGAGACTACTGTCATCAGCAACATTATTATTCAGCATCTTCTGCAACAAGTTCCGCACATCAATAGTTTTCCCCTTCAAGTTCTTGCTGCTGCAGTGGAAGATTTGCCGCTCAAGGAAAGAAAGCAGCTGACTTTACTCGCCGAATTAAAAACCATAATTTGGAAAGCATTGTCATTTACATCGATTAATCCAATTCCTCTGATATCACATAAGACATCAAGGGATTTCTTGAACTGTGAAGCTGGTTCGATTTTTAACCTTAACCTTTCAGGTGGGTGGTTGATTAAAGATTCATTAATGGTAGTATTTGAGGTTGAAGATGGAGAAATCTTCTGTTTCTTGGTTGAAGGTTTTGGAGTTGGATTTTTATTTTCTGGGGGATGGGAATCCATAGCAGTTGAAACTTTGAAAACAGAGAGGAGATGGAGAGATACAGGGGAGGGAAAAGGGAGGGAGAAGAAATTGATTTTAAATGTATGACTAGAATAATGAGACTATGATAGAGTATAAATCTATTCCTGGGGCCTCAACCATCAGCTTAAACTTTTGGTTGAGTTGGTCCTTTGACATGGTATCAGAGCCAGCGTGACAAAGTATAATGAGCACTAAAAAGCTTGGGTTTCTCATTCGTTGATACGTGATATATAATACAAGGGGATCCTCTAAGGAGGAGAGAATCAAGGGAAATCATAACAAAGATAACAACTTCCCTACAATAGATAAGATAGTATCTAAAAGATAATACTAATCCCTAATATCACGTAACACCCCCCCCCCCCTCAAGTTGGAGCATGAGGAGCCGAAATGCCCAACTTGGACATGAGAAGATCAAACTGAGATTTCCCGCGAGCTTTGGTGAAGATGTCGGCTAACTGCGCAGTAGTGGGAACATAGGAAGGCGCGATCAAGCCTTCCTGAATCGCATCACGAACGAAATGACAATCGACCTCTATGTGCTTCGCGCGTTCATGAAAAACAGGATTGTTAGCAATATGAAGCGCAGACTGACTATCACAAAAGAGAGGAATAGCCTTGGGATGGTGAACCCCAAGACTCAGTAACAAGCCCTTGAGCCACTTAAGCTTACATGTAATAGCCGACATCGAACGATATTCGGCCTCTGCCGAAGATAGAGAAATAGTGTGCTGCTCACATGTGATAGAGTATAAATCTATTCCTGGGGCCTCAACCATCAGCTTAAGCTTTTGGTTGAGTTGGTCCTTTGACATGGTATCAAGAGCCAGCGTGACAAAAAGGTCACGGGTTCGAATCTCATCCACCCCTTCTTTCTTAGTGGAATATTTAGCGCCAGGTATGAGGGAGGCATGTGTTGCATCCACACTTCAAGCCCAAAGGGCTCTTGCGTAAGGGGGCATGATAGAGTATAAATATATTCCTAGGGCCTCAACCATCAGCTTAAACTTTTGGTTGAGTTGGTCCTTTGACAGACTACTTATATTGTTTTTTTTTTAAGAAACACTAGGGGAAAAAACAGAAAGGGCTGCGCAGGAAGGGCTGCGCTTTTCGTAAAAGCGCAGCCCTTCTGTAGGTAAGAAGGGCTGCGCTTTTAAAAAAGCGCAGCCCTACTAAGTGAAGGGCTGCGCTTTTTTAAAAAGCGCAGCCCTTCTGCTTAGTAGGGCTGCGCTTTTTAAAAAAAGCGCAGCCCTTCCTGAAAAAATTTGAAATTTCGGAATCGCGGGCTTTGAAATATTGAGCGGGGATTCGTCAAATATATTATCCCTCATTCTCTCTCCTTTCTCACGTCCCTCATTATTCCTTTCCTCCTTATCTCTCATCCTCTCTTCTCTCTCATCCTCTCTTCTCTCTCAAAAACTCCCATAAACATTTGCGACAAAAACCTTGAAATGATTTGCACTAAACATGGCGACGGAGTCCGATTGCCTATTGTGATACCTTTTCGGAAGCGGAACGGGCCAACGAGTCAAACACACCGCTATGCTGTGACGTTTAGGCTTTTTAAGCCATCCGAGTTCGTTTAAGCCTCCAAATACCCATTTTAAGTTTTTCCGAAATTTTTTTTTCCCTTAAATTATGTATTAGGGTTTTGTTTTATGTATTTAAACATTATTAGGTTAATGTTTGGAGGTAGTTCTTGTATTTTCAGATCTATAATGTTCTTGTATACTTCTCTTTGTTTATATATTTTGATTAATGTTCTTGTATATTTCTCTTTGTTTTGATTAATGTTCTTGTGTACTTCTCTTTGTTTATTTTGATTAATGTTCTTGTATACTTCTCTTTGTTTATTTTGATTAATGTTCTTGTATACTTCTCTTTGTATATAATTTCTTGTATTTTCATCTTTGTTTTGATTAATGTTCTTGTATACTTCTCTTTGTATATTAGTTTTTGTTCCTTGTTTTCATTTTCGTTTCATTCTTTTTATTGTTTTGGGTTTAGTATTTTCGTTTCGTTTCTCTTCTCTTCTGTTTAATTTCAGAAAATGTGAAATTATGAGTAAAAAAATGTCAAAAAAAAAAAAAATTTTTTAAATTTTTTTTTGGTAGGAAGGGCTGCGCTAGTTAGGAAAAAGCGCAGCCCTTCTAGCTCAAAAGGACTGCGCTTTTTCCTAGCTAGCGCAGCCCTTCTGGGCTAGAAGGGCTGCGCTTTTTCCTAACTAGCGCAGCCCTTCTAGCTTAAGGGCTGCGCTTTTCTAGCGCAGCCCTACTTAAAAAGTGAAGGGCTGCTACTGAAAGGGCTGCTGTCAAAAAGCGCAGCCCTACATGCCTTTTTTAGCGCAGCCCTTCTTCATTTTTCCACTAGTGAAAGAACTAGTTTTTGTCCCGGGCTATGGCTCCAGATTATTTAATGACGTGCATTTAAAGTCTTCAAAAATAGATGTATATGTCTTTAACAGATTTTTTTCTGCTACAAAAACCAACATGAGCATTATAGTGTAGTTGGTTAGTGCATGCATTAGCATATTAAATGAGAGGTAATGTGTTTTAAACGGGTTTGCGCTCGCCATGTTATGTTTCGACTGCACTTGGATTCTATCATGTTGGATATTTGGTGGACTTGGGTTACATAAATTTGATCTCGGTTAGATTTGGTTCAGGGTCACTTCGGTGCTCGGCTGCTTCGATTCAGGTCAATCTCAATATAGAGTAAACTTCAAATCAAGACTATTAAATATCGATATATTTCATTTCGATTTCGGTCAAATCTCGAGTTAGGGCTATCGTTGAGCCTGCACCTAACCTATTCCTAGCCGAAATAGTTTGTCCAAAATCCTAACCTATATATTATGACTTATAGTTGGGCCGGACATAAAATCTCGCTCAATATGCGCCTAAACCTAACGGTCCCGACAATTTTTAAGACCCAAATACAATATGCATTCGATTCGAAATTAACCCAAATTAATGTCAACCCAACCTATAATTGACATGTACTTGTTGACCCGGCCCATATCAACTTGACCCAATATTTGATTTACTAGTTACATACACGACACATCGTTGACCCTACTCTTTGCAAATTGGATCATTTGTTCCGATATGATACAAACTTGATCTAATGTTTTCCTAACCTAATTTAACCAGGTCTAATTCTAAATATTTAAGAAAACAAGATGTTGGGATCTAAATATAGGCCCAAGTCAATTAAGTCGGTATGTCTAGGGTTGTTCAAAGTGCGATCTATACCGCATCGAACCTCAACCAAACCCTTTTTTTGCGATTTTGGTTGGTTTGCGGTTTCAAAATTGTGGGTTGGTTTGTGATCTCCAGAAAAATTTGGGTTGGGTATGAATTTTTAAAACCTAAACCGCAAATGTATATGACATTTTTTTAAAAGAAAAATTTATCTATTTTGATTTTTTTAAAAAAAAATTAAACTTGACAATCTCACAAGCATAAGAGTATACGAGATAATACGACTATACAAGATTATAGTCCTAAGTACGAATATATGAGTATAAGAGTATTAGGTTAGGACGTCAAGTCTTTGCCGTTTTCACTCGTCACTCATTCATCTGTTCGCCAGCCAATAGGAGCTTGTGATTTGTGAAGTCTATTTTTATCTATTTGTTCTTTGTATTTATTATCTAATTTTAGAGAATTATATTTTGGTTTGTCAACAATTCTGTACTAATTTTATTTATTCATAAATTATAAAACTCATATTGCAGAGGAAAATATGGTTAAATCGCAAACCACGGTGCACCAAACCGTTTTGTGTGGTCCGGTTTAGGTTGGTTTGAGCAAAAGCTCGGTGCGGTTTGGGTTGGAAAAATGTCAAATCGTATATTTGCGGTTTGATTTGGGTTACATCCCACGAATAGTCCTAGATCTATCACCATTTTATTGTATATATATGACTAGTTTCATATGATAATGCATAGTTATGAAAAGAAACTCTCTTTCATATTTTCTCTCAACTTTCAAGATTAAAACTGAAATTATTCTTCATTATAAATCTCACAAACTCATTTTCAATTGATAGTGTTCATAGTTAGCGTGACCATTATTGTTTTCACCTTTGTATCTCGAAGGTGAATTCCGTGAAACCTGTGCTATACAAATAGAGTCGAAATATTACTTCTGGAAAAGTCTATAAGATTATTCATCTTGTGAACCTTATTGTTTTTCATAGTTTCCTAACAAGTACTCATGGCAACATCATAACAATAAACTTCGTCAGTAGCATCCTTGATATATCGAAGCTCACTTGATCAGTACTGATGTCTATGCAAAATATACAATTTATCCAAGTTTAACACATAGAAAGCGAAAGCTTAATTACTAAATCAAGAAACTCTAGAAAGGAGTTTAATTTACAGAACCACACAATTCACAAAGCAAAAAGTAGGTTTATATTATATAAAAAAAGGGTAAAATCTTACAAGAAACAATTGAAACCAAAAGGCCTAGAACACAACACTAACACACGCCAAGACTTAGCTAGCTTAATATTAGCGTTACAATAAGTATATTATATTATAGTCCTAGACTAATAAGGAGAGAGAAGAGTTCCGACGAACGAAGCAGTATCCTCAAAAGTAAATGCAGCTTCTACAGTGGGCAAACCATGAATTTTGACGGGATATATTGTGCTCGTACGTTGTTGATACCGAAAAAATTTAACACCATCTCGTCGTTGTAATAGGACCTCATCCGCACCATTTAGATAGGCAACAAGGTGGACATGACAACCAAAAAGAAAAGGAGAGAAACTAAATACTTTAGTCCAAGACTCAGTAATACCATACTCCATCATCACCCATACATCATTAGTATCAACAAAGTGTAGACGATTGTCCAACACCTCTAAGTAAGTAACGCAAGGGTTACTGTGTGTACCTCCAATACAACAATAATCAGGTGGAAAAGATAGTTGATAAAATCTGTTATCAGAAACATCAAAGCAAGAAATTTTAAGCTTTTCATTAGGGAGCCATTGTAAATCATTAGAGATCCAATGCAAAGTATTATTTAGAAACTTGGGCTTTGATCCCTTAATGTCGCGTGGAAAAGGGAAACAACCTTTGATCACTTCCCAATATTTGTTCTTCAGACTGTAAACCTTGACATCACATTGTCTAGAAAGATCACATTGTCTTGAAACATGTACAACCTTGAAATCGTTTTGTTTTGCATCATAAGCTAGCCCAAAAGAGGAGGAATGGTTATAATTTGATTCACAAGTTATGATTTTTTTGGACGCGTTGAAGGGGTTATACAACACCAATTTATTCATGGAGAGATTGGAGAAGCAAAATAAGCCATGGCAAGTGCCTACTAGTGTAGGGAAATCAATGTTAAGTTTCGTGGCGAAGTTGAGTTGGGTGAAGTTGATGAATCCATCAATGGGTAAGGTATGGATGGAGTAATAAGAGGGTGGTGTATTAGAAGAGTCCTTAAGAAGGAGGTATGGTTGATTTGCTTCCCTTTCGAGAGATCGATTTCGATGAAGTTGAATGAATTTACTATCATTAACCAAGGTGTTGCATGCCTTCGACACACACTTCAAGCGTAGGAGCGAAATCACAGGTAGCCAAGAAAGGATGTCTATCACAAGATCCCAAGGAATACACACATTACTCACACTATCACCATTACTATTATTTCTGCGAGCTTTCGACGCCATCTAATCTTTATTAGTTATATCTCTACGGAGACGAGAGTACGTTAAAACCACAACAATATCTCTTATGGAATCCTCAAATTCAATTAACAGGTGGATCAATTGTAGAAAACACTGACTGAAGAATTCTGTGACTTTATTTTCCTAGTAACTTCAGGAATGAAAAGAAAGAATGAGGGAGAGACGGACAACTTGCGCAGGATAAACTTTTGACAGAAGAAGATTTGGATTGCCTAAGATACGTAGGGATATATATATATGCGCAGATGCGCTCAGATAAAGTTTTGTTTTCCTAGTAAAACACGGAGAAGTGCAAATATTTCTAAGTTCTAATTTTTAGAGAGGAACATATGGACAGATTTTCCAGAGCGTTATTTAGATAAGCAAGAAACTTACATTTGATTAGCGTTCAAGCAATATAAAATCATACCACTAAAATTGCAATTAGAATTAGAATTATGTCTACAACAAAAAAGAATTGTAATTATGTGGTAGATCTTTTATTAAATAAAAAATTATTAAAAGAAACGGTCTAATTTTAATATAAAAGTAGACCTAATCACTAAATGAATTAAACTAGTCACCTAATAAAATTAACCTACTCACTATTGGACTAATTTTCTTTTTAATATTGGGCTTACTATTGACTAGTTTTAATTTAGTAGGCGGTCTCTTACAAGATAAACTCTTATCTATACTAATATATTAAAAGGCGTGCGTAAACCAGAAACGGTGCCACGTGGCGCTCTCCCTAGGGAGTTTTAGTTCATGTAATCCATGTACAATAAAAAAAATTAGAAATTGCATAGTATAGGCTTTGATCCCGTGACCTCAAGTTCATGAACTAAAGTTTTAACCACTAGACCAAGTTGTATTTAGTGCTATTATATCAAAGTACAATATTAATAAATGAAATTTTTCTTACCCGGGGCATAGTCCGGGCCTAATAACTAGTTAAATATATGAAATAACGTGATATTAGAGATGAATTTCATCAAAGTTTAGCTAAGTCATGAATTTATTGTACCCGTTATAAAACTATTATAGTATGTTAGGATGTACATATATTTCAGTCTTCCAAGTTTTTGCTAAGACTTAAGGAAATAAACTCTCTCCCAATACAAAAACGAAAAATAAGAGAATTTAATCTCTATTATATAAGGGAAGAGAGGAGATATGGTGTCCCCTTATAAATTTACACAATAGTCAACTACTTTACCAATAAAAGGATAAAAGAAAATCAAACTCAAATATAGAAAAAAAAGTAACTAAAATGTTGGATGCAATCAAGTTATAATTAAGCCACAAAAAAAATTAAGCACAAGAATTAGTACATTTTTCTGGACGAGGCACAAGACTTAATATGTTCTTGCTGAAAAAAGTAAAAAAGAAAATTATACCAATCAAATATTTGATTCAATCAATACACAATCAAGTATTACATAAAAAAATACAATTAATTAACAAAGTGAAACGATTTAATTAACACAAAATACTTTATCGATCGATAAAAATGTAAGAAATCCTAAATAAATCTAGGTAACATTATTTTATTGCTCATCACTTTTAAATTTTAAGACCTTAAAGAAAGTATAAATAAAATAAAAATAAAAGACAGGTTAACAAGTTAAGTGATATAGGCTTAACCAACGAAATCTAGCTAACCAAAAAAACAAGTATGTCTAATGCTCAAATTTTACCCCTGCTAATGCCCAAAAAAAGTAGAATTTGTGTTTTTAAAAAAATGAGGAACGCATCGCGTGCGTAAATTGCTAGTTGAACAAAAAAGTGAGCGAAGGGAAGGCACAGGTGGGCAATGAAAGAAGAAAGTACAAGGCTCTTGGGGCGCTAGGAAGGTCTGGAACGAAAAACATTGTCAGGCTTGGAGAAGTAGAAAAACGGCCCGAAAAAGGACAAAAAGTCAGTTCACGACTCCTGGTGTCAACGGGGACTGGGCATTGGATCCCATAGGGTGCACCCCAAAGTCGTGGGAGGCCCATGAAAGGCACACTCGTGGCGTGGGAGGTGCATATGATGCCATCAAGAGGCATTGGGAGCCTAACAAGGGTGGTGCCAAGCGAGCCAAGGGATGCACAAGTGAACCTACAAATTAATTGTTGTTTCTTTGAATCTGAAATTTTCATAGTTTCATGAAACTGGAAGCAGAAATTTGAAGTTAGAGAGAGAAGTTTATATGGTCTCAAATAATAACGGAGTTGGTTGGCCATTACGTCTTCACATCAATGTCCGTGGTGAATTGGAAATAATAGAGGTGTCAACGACATAAAGAAAATTTTAAAAAGACAATGTAAGTTATGATAAAGTTGGAAATGAGTAAGCCGTATGACAGAATTGAGTGGGATTATCTGTAGAAAGTTATGATTAAGAGGCGTTTTTCTGAAAAATGGATTGATAGAATTATGAAGTGTGTCTCCACTGTTACATACTCCTTCCTGGTGAATGGTAAACCAACAGATATAATAACTCCTCACCGGGGCCTTCGCCAAGGAGATCCTATCTCCTCGTATCTATTCATACTTTGTGCGGAAGGACTAGGTGCAACGCTTAAGCAGGCTCAAGGGTTAAATCTTCTCCATTGGATTTATGTGGATTGAGGAGCTCCTTCGATTACTCATCTATTTGCATATGATAGCATTATTTTTTCCCATGCTAATGACCGAGAAGCGACCCTAATAACAGATATTTCAAGAGGATTTGAAGGTATGTCGGGACAAAAAGTCAATTTAGACAAATCCGAAATATCATAAAACAATAATTTGGAGAGCAATCTTAGGGGTTCAACTAAGACTATTCTTGAATGAGGGAAGTGGAATGGCATGCATGACAAGTATCTTCGTCCTCCTACACTCTTAAGGAGATCATATAAGGTAAGCTTTGCTAATATTAAAGAACGAGTTTGGAAAAAGTTACAAGGGTGGAAGGAGAAGCTTCTATCGAAAGCCGGAAAGGAGGTGCTAATCAAGTCGGTTGCTCAAGCCATTCCAAATAATGCTATGAGTTGTTTCAAGTTGCCGAATACCTTTTGCCGAAATATTGAGAGCATCATTAGTGCGATCTGGCGGGGCAGCTTTGGTGCAAAAAAGGGTATACATTGGAAGAATTGGGGTTTCATGTGCAGGCCAAAAGAGGAAGGGGAGACTCGATTTTCACGATTTAGAAGCTTTTAATGAAGCTCTTCTAGTAAAGCAACTATGGAGAATGCATTTCAGCCTCGATCACTGTTGTCTCGAATTTACAAAGCTTGGTATTATCCTCATGCAACCCTATGGGACGTGGAGTTTGGTGCCTCACCAAGCTATGCTTGACGGAGTATGCTGGGTGCTCGAAAATTGCTGCTGAAGGGAGTGAGGTGGAGGCTTGGAGATGGTAAAAAAATTAACATGGTGAGATTGCTGGCTTGGAGGAGAGGGTTCAGGATGGGTTATAACACCGCGACGTTTGCTTCATGAAAATGCTTGTGTTTCAAGTCTGATAGATAATGAAAATTGCTGATGGAGGGAAGATCTTCTTCAATAAATATTCTTTAAAGTGGATATTGAGCGCATAAAAACATTCACATAAGTAGAAGATTACCGGAGGATGAGTTGTGTTGGATGGGGAGTATGGATGGCGTGTTTCGGGTCAGAGACGCATACAGGTTAGCGATTGAAGACTGCAACATTGCTTCTAGCTCGATGGGACACGACCCTATTTGGAAGCATTTGTGGAGCCTCAAAATCCCACCTAAAGTGAGTAATTTCCTCTAGAGAGCAGCGTGGGACATTCTCCATCATAATAGCAACTTAAAGATGCAAGGAGGGACTTAAATTGTGAATTGCATTCGATGTTATGCTGAAGAAAGTGTGACTCATGCTCTGCGAGACTGTGAGTGGGCTCGCCAATTCTGGAGTGTAGAAGGGGTGCACCGGAGATACGAAGATGCAGCAAACTTTAAAGAATGGTTGGCCTGGATTTTTGGGAACTTTGTGAAGGAGAAACAAGAGGAGTTTGCGGTTCGAGTGTGGCAATTGTGGTGGTGTAGGAATTATCTTATATTCTAGCAGACGGAATGCTCTCTGGAGCTGACTTTGACGAGGACCCATAATTGTTTGAACAGCTACAAGAAGTTCAGTGTTAAGAAAGAGGATGGATGTGCGAGGACTAAGGCACACTAGTGTCCTCCCCCTGCAAATGAAGTGAAGATTAATGTGGTTGCAACGTTTTTGGCAAACTCTAACAGAGTGGGTTTGGGATTAGTGGTCAGGGATGATATAGGGGAAGTGAAGCAAATCATGTCTCGTTCTTTGCTATAGGGATGGTTTGTGAAGCACACTGAGACAACAACTATTCCGTGAGCTGTCAAGGTGGGGCAGGAGCAAGGGTGGAGAAGAATGGTTGTTGAGAGCGATGTGCAAACTCTTGTTCCAGCCATTCACAATTTGTGCCAGAGGAGAGGCAACACTCATACGATTGTTGAAGAAGATATCTATACTAATATATTAAAAGGCGTGCGTAAGTCAGGAACGGTGCCACGTGGCGCTCTCCCTAGGGAGTTTTAGTTCATGTAATCCATGTACAATTAAAAAAATTAGAAATTGCATAGTATAGGTTTTGATACCGTGACCTCAAGTTCATGTACTAAAGTTTTAACCACTAGACCAAGTTGTATTTAGTGCTATTATATCAAAGTACAATATTAATAAATGAAATTTTCTTACCCGGAGCATAGCCCGGGCCTAATAACTAGTTAGGCTTTTAAAATCAGAGTCTGATAGCATTAATTTTTCGTTTTGTTTTCGTGAATGTAATGAGATAGCTCATAAACTTGCTAAGTGGACTACCTCTCGCTTTTGTGATAAAGTTTTGCTTAAAGGAGGCCCTACGTGGATCATCGATTTGATTGTTTCGGACTCTCCGAATATTTCTTCTTAATAATATTTAACTTACCTTTCACCTCAAAAAAAAAAAAAATACAAGTTTACTATTTAGAACCAAAAAAAACCACAAAATACAACGTAAAATTTTAAAAAATATAAGGGCATCCCATATAAAATCCCATATTTAAAAGTGAATCCAAAATCTCTGCACATGCAAACAGTGGTAATGCAATTGAACTGCTTACTCTTGGGCTGTAACCTGCCTACTTTGAGACTGAAACTAGACTCATCTGATATTTTTTTAATAAAAAAAATTACAATCTGCTCAAGCATCTGTGCTTTATGGCTTGTTTCTAACTTCTAAGAGAACTCATTTATGGATGCAAGTATTAAGCACCTGCACAGAAGCAAGGATAAACCAACTTTTCATCTTTCACCGCATTCTATGAACCAATGAACCCCAGAATCACCCCTCAACCAGGCAAACACCATAAAAACTTCAGCAAGGACATGTCTATACGGGAAAAAGTTTATAAGAAGATTTACACTCTACTTCTTCTTCTGCCCGCTATAGCGTAGTATCCCATGAACATCAACGATGCCCGGTGGAAATACAGGATCAGTTGCAGCTCTGATGGCAACCTTTGCAACTGCAGTGACATTAACAGGAGGAGTGAGCAGAGGACCAACCAGCGGAACTTGGGTCAGTGGCTTTGCGTGTTGAAGAACCTAGGACAGATACAGAAGAACAATACATCAGCAAAGATTTTAACAAAATAATCTGAGAGAACAAGTGCAGGACAACCAAAAGAACTCAAAAAAAAAAAAACAGCAGCAAATGTTGAAGCAGTAATTTTTACCATCTCCAATGGAGATCCAATAACCCCCAGAGGTAACTTCATGCTACCAACTTGACGTGTCCCATAGATAAAACCAGGTCTCAAAATGATACCTGACGCAAAACATTCGCAAGTCATTTAGAATCTAAAACAATAATTGAAAACTGACAAGCCAGTGCACTATGAAGGTTTACTCAATTTGCATAGTATCATGAATGAAGCTTGATAAATAGAAGATGTCACAAGATGAGAACAATAGAATTGGAAGAAAATCCACGGCAACATAGTATTGATGTAAGGTGAACCATAATGAATACACCCAGGCCAACTGCCCAAGGGGAAGGGCACTAGAGGAGCTAAAGGAAGAAGAATCTGAAAGTTATTTATATATAAAGAGGTAAGCTAATTTGTTACAAATAGAGAAGGATAGGAAGAGAGAAGAGATAGAAAATTGTGGAGCTAAAACTAGCTTGTAGTTGCTTAGCTTGGGAGTGTCCAGCCACTTGAAGGTCTGGGATTGCAAACCCCTTTTTTGATGAATTAATTGCATCAACATAGCAATCAACTATCAATTTCCTTTAATTTTTTTTCTTCTTATTATATTTCTTCTTACAATTTCATCTATTTTCCATTTTATCCATCCATTTGTCTTCTCTTCTTACAGTGTGTTTGGTTCATTTTTAGTAAAGGAAAGAAAGGGAAGAGAAAGGAAGGGAAGAGAAAAGAAAAGAATGGGAGAGAAAGGAAAAAAAACCTTAATTTCCCATATTTTGTATAAATTTTCTCTTTCCTTCCGAATTCCCCCGCTTTGGAGGAAAGGAAATGAAATTTTATTAAAAGTCTTTCCTTCCAATTCCTCCCATTTCCTTTCACTTAGTTTTTTTTAATGAACCAAACATTGGAAAGTAATAAATTTCCTTCCACTTCCTTTCTTTTCCTTCCAAATTCTTTCTACCAAACAAACTGTTAGCTTCCATCTTTAAACTTCTGATCCATTACATGATTATGCATCCATGTCACTCTACGCATACTCTTTTTTAATAAGCCTATTGGAAAACAAGCATTAAGCACCGCCAAAACAAAATCTAGAGTCATTCAGAATAGATTTTTGTTACAAAATGCTTCTATTTAGTGCGTATTATGATTTTCAAGTTAACATGCAGAATGCAGCCAGGTCATGCTACGAATATTCTATGTTTGCTTTAAGGTTAACATCTCTAAAATGACACCAGGATACTATTTGAAAGCTCACCGCCATAAGGAAAATTGGTTAATAGCTCTGTTTCAGCTGCTCTCTGTAATCAAATAAGAAACAAGCAACGTTGCTGGTCAGCAAAATTAAGACCTTGCATTAGCAAATATGAGCAACCAGTCTAACGCATGAGCTCAAAGCAGGCAGTAAATCAAACAAGTAATAAAGCACATATGTTCTCACATATTTGGAAGGTATAATAAGTCAGTAAGACGATTACATGGTTGTACAAGAATCGTGATAGATTAATGACAAAGGGTTTAAAGAGAGAACAAAGTATGGAAGACCAGTTTAGGACTGAGCTCTAATAATAACGATGACAAAGATCGCTCGGAGAAACTTAAAAGAAGAAGATCTTAAGCATTTCCAAAACACTATAAAATTAGCATCGCAATCCAGTGAATAAAGCAAGAAGACGAGGAGATGTTCCACAGAGCAGCAACTTGTCGAAAAAACAATTTATTTGGGGGGGGGGGGATGGGGTAGGATTTCAACTAGTGCAAGATAAAGTATCCCCACAGAACTAACAAGTAAGGTGCAGAAGTACAAATAAGGTTAAAACAAGAAGACTCGCGATGATGTGGAAGCAAAACATTCTAGTGAGAACATAACTGTCATTTCAGCAGTAGATGGAAAATAGAGAGAGAGAATTTTGTAATTTTGGAAAAAACAAAGCTTAGAAATGGAGACCTTTTTAATCATGAGAAATAGTGTGCCAAATAATGTGCAAAAGAATACTGACATACAAGCATTTTTCATCAAGGGACTTGCTGCAGAAACTAGTTTGACCGCTACAGATTGTAAAGCTTAGAAAACAGCCAGAAATACCTTTCCTTCATAATAGCCTTGCAGTAGGTAATTAACTACACCAAAATCAGCAGCAGAGATGTAAACAAATCTCTTGACACCTGCAAATTGGCTATGCTATCAAATCAAGGTGGAAGCTATCTCAAAACAAAAGACTGAACTATGCAAAAGAAACAAGCACAACAAAGTATAAAACTTGATAACTCAATAAGATGTATACGACCTAATATGACCTGTCAGCCATATCATAGGGTGTACAAACAAAACAGGGCCGAAAAAATTGACAGCATAATGAAGCATGGAGCTTCTTTATGCATATGGAATAACGCTTAGGAAAGCCAGAGAAGAGGTATCGCAAAAACTAAGGTAGCTATCTCAGAGGATCCACAAACCACTACACTATTTCCACGACCTATATCATAATACTGCCCAAGAGCTGATTAGTCGCCTAGTTACAACAAACAAATATCCATACAGCTTGAAGAACCACATATTAGGTGATTCTTATAGTTGTAAGGTTGAAGATCTAAATAATCAAGTGTTCCTTCATGTCCCTGTACCAACTTCAAGCCACAATTTCCTACATGTCTACTAATATAGGCAAATTGTTCTCTGGCTTCTAATCTTTTTGTTCTCCTATGACAATGGAAGAACTAATTCATGGTTTTCCATCAATGACATCCTTTATGATCTCATAAAGATCCTCGAGATGTTTGGTTATTAGTTATGTTCATGTTGAAGGATGCACCAGGTTCTTGGAACCAAATGAAAGCGTTTAAGTTATAAAATCAGAAATTAAATTCACGTTGATTTTTTAGATGTGCTTTTCCTGGATCAAGTATCATTATACATGTCATAAAATATTTTATCAGAGACTGTTTTCCTTTCTCATATGAAAGAAGAAAGAGAAATTAAATCGTTCACTTGTTTGCAAACTATAGAATACATTCCAAATTCATGCTTAGGCACTTAAGGATCCAGCAAAACTATTTGACTGAAGCGCTACCATCTCACGAAAAAATGGCAGAACCATGAAGTCTATGACCTCTATGACGGGGAAGCGAAGCTTCCTTTTGCTACAGTTTCATACATATCGATTGACATTGGCTTCTAAGAGCCCTTGGTTTGATTATTCCTCGGCAATATGATTTGTGAAAAGCTTTTACCATATGAGCTAATTAAAGGGGACCAGAGAGAGGAGTTCCTGCGAGATGCATACAAGCGTACACAGTTCTTGAATTTGAAGTACAAACAATATAAGTGAAGGCAAGAATAAAGCTGCATACCTTTCTCCGCGGCAGCTCTGATAGCATTCATGTTTGCAGTACCATTAATTTTATACATGTTTGCGTTAGATCCAAAGCCACCAACACAGGATATCTGCAAGACGTTGTCAATTTAATTAAAAATTCCAAGCTCTGCAGATAAAGTTGCTAACATCTCTATAAAGATCCTAGAAAAATGCACAAGGTAGTATGCAGCGCAAACAACATGAAACACATGTAATGAGGGATTTCTCGCAAAGCAGAACGGATGAACTAAAGAATTTAATAATGAATGGAAGTGATGCAAAGATCATGGTTCCAAATAATCAACCCACAAGTAACCTATCAAAATAAGTTTTATGGTTTCGCTAAAAAGGAATCGAGTAAGAAACATACAACAGAAGTTACTCCATCCAGAGCATCTTTAAATGTTTCTGGGGAAAAGAGGTTTCCTGCAGCAAGGATAAAGAATTAAGGAAACACACATTGAGCGGTCCAATTAAATTAATCATGTAATCCAATATAAGATAACAAACCTTTGTGCCAATTCACTCGATCAGCCCAAGCTTCGTTAATGGATGACCTTCCCGATCTTGAAAAAGGAAGAGAGATGGGTGATTTATCCAAAATTATTGACCACATAGAGTGATATTTCATCTAATGTTTGTTCTAATTTGTTAACAGATACTACTAATCATTTAAGAAGAACAGAAAAGAGCTAAAAGAAGCTACATCAAGCCTCCGCCAACATTTAAATTCTGTATCGGACATATTGACTTCCCTTAAACGAGAAACATATAGTCCTAATGGACTAAATCTTGAAGCAATATTTCTTGATCAGATAGCATATTCACCTGCCCAGCCCCACTCTAACAGCAGAAAGATAAGCTTATTTCATCAACTAAATCAACTCCAATAAGGCATATAACACTATTTGGTTTTTCATATCGTCACAGAGAGACTCAATAGATTCCCTAAATGATTTGGATAAGAAATTCAGGGGAGGAAGTAGAATCTCCAATAGATATATTCGTAGTTTTGTACACAGCATCTACATATTTATTTAAGATAAAACTCACTAGAGAGCAGTTTATAACACCAAGGAGTATTATAGACTCTCGTTGCCAGGATTAGGACAAAGTTAAAACCCGAAATACGATCCACTTGCACAGAGATGGTGGAAAGTGGAAACCATACCTGCTTATGCTAGCAACCGTCAAGCCACGTTCTAAAGCTTCTTTGCAGATGTGTGAACCAACAAATCCATTGCCTCCAAAAACAAGTAGCTTTACCATCGAAAGTTCAAACCATAGTGAATACAGTTGAGTAAATAACAAAATCCCTCGGTATATGCAAGTACTTGACACCTTAAGGATTGTAACTAGAGCACAAAAAAGAGTCAGTAGCAAATAGATGAAAGTTATGAGGACATACCTTCTCAGAAGGGGGAGGAGGAACACTAACTGTTTCAGCTTCCTCAACTTTAGAGCCTCCATCTGCCCCTATAGGTCCAGTGGACAGAAGTCTAGAACTTCTAGACGTTGCGAGTGTACTACATCAAACAAGAAGTTAAAGTTGAGTCAAAATTCAGAAAAGGATATTCCAGCAAAAACACATTAATAACCATACAATACCCCTCAACAACTTGTAGAAAAAAGAACAATGAAAAGATAGTAGGCACCAGGAGACTTGTAAAAAAAGAATAAGTAATGTCCTCACTCAAAAACAAAGCACAGAGAACGCTGAAGAGCACAAGCATACCACATAAGGAACGTCCTAAGATTCAACTATTTTAATAAACAAACAACAATGATGCAATTCACATGCAAGCTAGACCATTACTTTCTCCTTCACCAACAAAATCATTGGTCACTTTCCTCAATCCATAACATAAAATCATTCTCACAGGAGTGAGAAAGTCTATCTGCGTCAATATATATTTAGACAGCAGTGAGCACAGAGGGTAAGATTTTATTTCATCAACAAGGAGAACAATGCAACACCATGCCAATGTTGCATTCATTTGCAAGCTCCAGCATTAGCGATATATGCCATATATATAAGGTCATGTACATTTCTCCTTCATTCCTCTCTCCTAAGTGACATGCACATCATGTTCAAAATTACAGCAATAGCTTTCAACATTCACTTGTTACTTTAGAGAGTTAATGTCCAAACAAGAATTCTCATGATATTCTGCTTGATCACCTACGGAAACTCATAGACCATCATGCACCATCATAAGCAAAGTCCAAATCTTTTCAAAACCTAAGAAAATAAGTTAGACCACTAAAACCAACAGGCAATAGCAGCAGTAACTCCCTAAGCGTAAACGTCAGTAACTCAATTTCGTTTCTCCAATGTGCAACAAATAACAAGTAGTCACACATATTATATATAGGGTTCATTCAATGACCTCTAGAACCTCCCATCAGACTCTTGAACATATCCATTTACCAACTCATAGCAAGAAGCTATTGTGCCACTTAAATCTAACCTCCCCAAAAACTACAACAGTGTCAATCTATGTAGCATGGGTACTTCTTCTAGATCAAGTCCGCATACCCTTTCCTAAAATTTCAAAATCTTGTCGTTTTCTGTCCCCATACCCAAATCCGCACCCATATCCGTCTATGTGCAACCTAGGTGTCAATTCCCTTACCATAAAAACCAACAAATTACCCCTAAAATCAATTAGCTAACTAACTTATCCCCCAATTCTTACTTCTCTTCAAGTATAAACTATAAACTATAGTTTATAAATTATGACATCCTCCCTCATAACCATTTCAAATGTACAAATCACACACAATGCAACATAATTCCCTAATCTCCCCGCGAACTGCGACCCGAAAAAATTGAATTATGTTACCCTGAATTCACACAGTTTAATTGGTACAAGCAAACAAAAAACATTGATGATAATAAAATGTCCCGTTCAACAAATAATCATATACTACTCCATTGAAATAAGCTAATATTGACAATAATCATACAACTCAAAGCTAATTTCAAAGAAATGTGAATCAATCGCTAATTATAAAATTAAAAAAAAATGACGTTCAAAATTGATCATTTTTTTAATAAAAACGAAATTAAAAGAATCTATAATAATAATCAGAGAAAGAAAGAAATGATTCTTACTGTAATTTAGAAAGAGAAAGTCGCGCCTGAATCAAACGAGACATGATGATGGAATTTGCAGGCAACCAAAGGAAATTAATTAGTTTTTTTTTTGTGTTTTTTCTTTAATTTTTTGTTTAGTTTGAGTTTGGAACAGGCGGAAATTGAGAGTATGTGAGAGAGGGGAAAGGAGATTCGAACACGTGGCAAATGAAGGTGAAGGCAGGTCTTTCTCTAACATGTGGCTCAATGTCAACCTGTAAAATGGTCCGCTTTTTGGTGGGCTCTGTAATAAATTCCATGCTTGGGCTTCGACCCTATACATTAGACCTCGGCATGGGCTTGGCTCGGGCTCGTTTTACGGGATTGGGGGAATAACGAGCCGGCTCGAGCTAGAGCCCGTGCTGTGCCAATCCTAAAATTTTCAGATCTTGTTCATGGATCTGCGAGTCGGGTTCGTGCCTTCTGCATGTCTGGCCTGTGTTTTATGTTTTTTTTGGATTATTGACGGTTTTAGACTAAAAAACAAAAAGAAGAGGCGTTAGGCCCACAAGCCATATAGGTGGGTTGTGTCGAGTCGAGCCTGAAATGAAATTCCTTGACCGTAGTAGGCTCGAGGCCCACGTAGCGGACAATGGGTCGGACTGGGGTTGGCCCGCGTTCTGGCCCGATCTATGCCTACCTCTACTTGTACTATTCTTATTATGCTTTTTCTATTCACCTTATCTTCAATCCTTATTTAGAAAAAATAAGTTCAGATATGGTCTAATTCAGATAAGTAAGAATAAGTCGAGTACAACAAATCTTATGACAACAATTGAGGATTATTTTCACTAGATATGCCTTCAAAGTTAATGAAATTAATCATCTTATTCCAAAATCCAAACGTCCCAATATTCAAAAAGAATCATTGATGAAAGGTAAATTGGGTTGGAAATTTGGCACCAAGAGCCTTTCGCTGACACAATAAATGTCCTATATAGGGTTATGGATCCAAAGTTATAGATATTCGAAGTTAAAATAATGGTCATTAAACATATCACATGTATGTACGAGATTTTGCACATCTGTGCAAAACTTTTGCTTCATATTCCGAAAGTTCTTTTGTTTCATCTAGAATGCTTAATTAATACATTCGTGCACTTTTATACACGATTGTGCATGATGGTGTTAGGCTTGATTCTCATCTCTATAAATTTAAGTAATTTTTATATATATTTCGTCAAGAATACAAATTGTTAGTATGAAATTTGACTAATGATACCCAGTTTTGACTACAAGCAAAGTTAATAAAGTTAATAGTTTTTGCATATTACAATTTTTATAGTGTCGGTCGTTTATGTAATCTCATTTCTTTCCATTCTACTTCATATGCCTTCTTCAACATATTATTCCCGTTAGCTTGCAAAAATACTTACATAAATGGAGGTGGATGAAGTCATGGTGAAGTAGAAAAACCCTAATGTTTGACGAACTTACAAAAGTATCAGCAAAGTACTCGAAATTGACGAAACAATTCAACAAAATAAGAAGGTTGCCTTCAGGATGAAAACATATTAATTAACAATATAGAAATTTGGTGGTGTACGTAGACTATAGACTAAAACGAAAGATAGTTTATCCTTTTTTTCTTCAATGTTATTATTAAGATATCACCTAGCAAGTTGGTGAAATAAAAGTCCAGAAATTTAATATTAATATAGGGTGAGACTTGATCCCGATATCCTTTAAAATCATAGAAAATTGAAGATGATGTTTACATCACTAGGCCAAAACCTATTGCACGCTCTTTTTTCTTAACAATTGTATTCAGTGGATACAAAATTGTCTTATTGGTCACTCTCATTTAAGGAATTTCTATAATACTACAAACAATAAGGTAACGGGAAGTTGTTAAAATATCAATTAGTTTTTCACTAATTAATAACTAGATACAAATAAGTTAGTTATTATTCAGGTACAAGCCGAAAGTGGAAAAATTATTTGTCAATAATTAGTACAACTATATTAATTATTTATTATTGAAATATATATAGCAATGAGCCTATATATTTTTTTCCTCAAAAAAGCATCATATTCCACAAATGAAGCCTTGAGGAAATTAGAGTGGTTGATTGGATTAAGGTCTCATCAAAGTAGACACCAATGGCAACATCTCACATCAAAAAGAAAGAAAAAGACACTGAGAAGAAGGGCATTAGCTAGAGTGCGCAATAGAATAGGTATAAGGCCAGGCATGCACCTTTTTTATTTGGGTTAAGCCAGGTATGAGGTATGCACCTTTGAATATTGTTATCACTTCATTATCTACTTTACCTCCTTTGTAATTGTAGTTGCCATTTGCTACAAGTTGAGTATAGCAAAAGCAAGCACAAAGCAAGATGTACAATCAAACACCATAAGACTAAGAACAACCTTCTTAGATTTAATATATTAATATTAGAAAAAGGCAGTTTTATATTGACTCTATAGCAAAATTGGAACTTGCTACTTGAAAATTACGAGTTCGACTCCCCCACTAAAAGCACTTTAGGTGTAGAGTTTCGTAATCCTCAAAGTGCTAGGCTTCAATTGGGATAAGAGAACCTTGGTGGCGGTACTTTAGCACTAGCTTAGCTAGTTACATCACCAAAAATAAAAGTATTATTTACTGTAACAAAAATATATTTTTGCTAAACTTTGTGCTAAAATCCCATGGAAATATGGAATATGTAGGTAGAAATATTGTTCCATATTGGACGTGATGAGAGAAGTAGCCAATTTTATAAACTTAAGAATCCTTTGATATTAATTGACTTCGGGATGGACCATTATTTAGACTTGTAAGTGGTCTAAAACTTTTATTCATTAACGGATGCAAATCAGACCTGTTTAATGACGGTTGACTAATTTTAACACATTTGGAGATCTGTTTAGTTGTTGTACTAAATAGGTCAAACTTGAATTGATCTAATAATGGTAAAGATTTGAATGAAACAACCATATCATGAGTCAACCCTCCTAAAGAAGAGGGCACTTTTTCTCTCTATTTTTCTTACTCTTTCGGACATCGTTAATGATTTTAGCCATTTTTTTGGTGAACTATTTTAGCCAATTTTTGTCCAACACTTTCTTTAGATTTTCAACAAAATTAGTTATTATGGCTTAAATGATGCCATGATTTACTCATTTCTAACATCCTAATACCTTTTTGACTTTTTGGCACATTCACGTAGTTCACTTTGATCAATTACTAACATATTATTAAAATAAATTTTATCATGTTCAATGTATATTTATTACAAAATCAATTTATCGTACATTATACTAATCTTTTGCTAACATTTGTAATGGTCTAAGTTGTGCGTTGACAAATATGACAATTAAAATAGGACTCCTTCCATTCCATATTATAGTGTTTGATTCTATTTTTTCATATATAGGTATTAAGGTAAATAGAATCTAAGAGGAACGTAAAAAGTGTTTGTGAATTGAAAATAAATGTTATGGGGAAAATACTGATTTTAGGAAAGAGAATGACAATAAGTGGTGAAAGAGCATTGAATGCATGATTAATTTAACCCTGGGGTTGAATAGACAAACCAAAAATATTGTTTCCACGAAGCAAATAAATAAGGGTGGCAAATTTTTCTAAGAAAATCATGAAAAGGTGTGAAATTAAAAATGAAAACAAAAATTATATTTTGGGACACTTTAAAAGGAAAGAAGCACCATAATATGAGATAATGGAGGGAGTATAAGTAAAAATAGAGAGTAATATATGCTTGAATTAATCAATATTATTGATGACCTTATTTTAAAATATTGAGTTTAAATCTACTTGTAAGGGAGTGTGAGATATTCAATAATCAGTTGGTCTTGTAGAGGTCGTCTACTTTTAATTTAAAATTAGGCGTAGTCCAAGTCCAATATTGAGAAGAAATCGAACCACCTTTCTAAATATAGTGACTAGTTTAATCTATTTAGTGACCATTTTAATCTATTTAATGACCAGTTAATAAATCCATTCAATAATCACATTCTTTAATTCATTTAGTGACTGATTTAATCCATTCAGTGGCTAGTTTAATCCATTTGGTAAGGCTATCTGGTTATTTTTTAAAAATTATTTGTTGTTGTTCGAGATTATAAGGGACACGATGTAACGAAAAAAGTATAGACGACTAGGATTGTACGAGATGTTTAAGAATAGTATTGGGTCAGAGGGAGATGAAATACGCTTATTAGGAAAATGTAGGCTTTGGTTTGTCTAATCTATGCTTCTAACTAATATATTAAAAGGTGTTCCTCACTAAGAAACCGTGCCACGTGGGCTATCCCTTAGTGTTTTGACTTTATGTATTCGACATACAATAAAAAAAAAATTAGATTATGCATGGTATAATAAGATTTAATCTCATGACCTCAAGCTTGTGCACTGATGTCTTAAGTCTTAACCACTAAATCAAGCAATATTTGGCATTATAATTTCAATATAAAATACTAATAAATGAAATATTTAAGTATTTGGGAGAATTTCCGAACCTATAAAACTAGTTTTATATTAAAATTATACCGTTGTCTAATCTAATAATTTGTGTTCAATAATAGTTCCGAGGTTCAACTTTACTTAATACTTAGTTATCTGTTTAAAAAAACTTGAAGAGCATTGGATTAGAAGATCATCATCATAGTAATATTAATAAAAGGAGCTGTCAATACCACATCAAGAGCATCTTTTAATAAAGATGATAGGTACTATAGTTGCAACCATATTGGCGACAAGAGAATCTGGTTAATTTCATGAAATTGCATCATATTTTCATATATATATCTTGGCCTCCTTTGTTGTAATTATTATATTTATTTTTTTCTAGGCCACTATCAAATGTCAAACCTAAGAAGATACATTTATGAAATTAAATATGCCATGCATCGATCACTATTGATTTATATGGTACTTGCTGAAATTGCACTAGTTTGTGTTAGGCTTATCCATTATTTACAGGAATATCTCCATATTATTCCATGCATTTCACTGAAATGAAATGACTTCATGTGCATTAACCTTCTAGATAATGATGGAATAATCGCCTAACTCTCTTAATTAAGGAGTATCAAAATGACCATATCCTATGTTATGTTGCATAGTTTTAAAATACAAATCGAACCTTGTAATAATTTAAATTAAATAAACAAGAAGTTTACAATTTATATTGTCTAATCATCAAGGATAAAAAGTAAGAAATGCATCTTCTGTAATCTTATTATAGTAAATTAAAGTTGTTTTAGTTTACTCATATCTAGAATAATAATCAATCAACAAATCCATCAAATGATTGTTGAAATGGGTGCGTGGCCCCTAATACTAATTAATTCTCCATGTAATTACAACAATAATAATCTACCATCATATATTATACACATGGCCCATAGCATTATAAAAGTAAAAAAGAAGATATGTTATGAATAGTAAATTAATAGCTTAGGTCACATATCACTAGTACTAAAATATCGCAATTAATTAGACGGAAAGAGAATCATGTGGGAACCCAATAGTTAGAGCTCAACCTTATGGTTGAGAGTTCGACTCTCATCAACCTCATATTTGAGGTGTTTGTGTGGATTTATCTGGGTATAAATCCCCAGTTTTCAATCTCTGGAAGTTTCTTATGGGTTGCGATCTCTTCCTCATCCCCTATCTCATAAGGGTTGAACCTGTTTGGACCAGCAAATTACCGAATAAAAAAGATTAGTTAAACGGAAAATAGCACATCATATGTTAGCATATGGTATATCTAAAAAGAATATAGTTATGTCTTTCTATGTGTTGAAATTGTGCCAAGAGAGAGAATAATATGCTGTTGTCACTTTAACCATAATTCTATTTTATTCATCTTCTTTTGCAGGTTAATGAGTACATATTGGCTGATATCATCTTCTTTTTCTTTTGCCACCAAAATAGTTTTCAGTGCGTTTCCACTATAGCTTTTGAAATGGACTCGTGTGGGAGATGATCAATCAAAAGTACTAATGTTGGAATCCGGATAAGATTTGCACTTAGAGTATGCTTGACAATATGTATTTTTATCAAAGTGTTGCACCATGTTATTTGCTGATTAGGGAGTCACAAAGGTTAGAAATATAGATGGATGTAGTTCTAAATTATGGACACAATTCTAATAAAGATTAACTAGGAGTAATTAAATTAGTTGATATCTATAAAATATTAAATTATAGATATATTGGTTCGATCGGTTAGATTCAAACCTGCAAAAACCTTGCTCAAACTGACTTGACGATACACTTGCATTGTCAATGCATATTTCTTACCATTAATAATCTTAATACATGCATGCATGGACCATTTTTTCACTTCGGGATGTTTCATGATACAAGAATAATTTTCCTATTTAGTAAGTTTTATAATACTAGTACTAATTTTTAATACCGTCCGCTTCTTTAACTATGTATCACATGAGTAAGAAAAGCAATTACAAAACTTCTATGTCTTCACCCTTGGTTTATGCGCCTAAAAGAAATAGTGCATGTATTAAGAAATAGAAGTATGTTAGTAAAAATGATTTGAAGTTAATAATTTTAAAAAAAAATTGCAAATGGTTCGATGTTCCGGCTCGGATAAAACTTTGCCAAATCTGAACATAAAATATGAGTCCAATTGTTTTTCTCAACGACGCAATATGTGTATAGTGGAGAATATAGGAATATAGGGTCCCTTTAAGTAATCATTAAAAAAGTATGAAGCTGAGGTAATTTAACATGATTATCTTACCAATAGAAGTTGCATTTTAGTTGTTGGGTTAGCACTTCTAAGAAATTAATTACGTGATCAATCTGTAAAAGTTGGTAGATACTGTTCTTTGGAAACTTCTATAGAAATTAAACACGTACCATTATGTATTAAAGACAACTAATCAGCTTGTGACATTCATCTAATCACCATTATCTATAGTGAGATGATAATAAACATATAAAAAGGTATAAGCATCAATTCATGTGGCAAAGTTTTACACATTTAATCATAGAATAAAGTTCCTAGGTAGTACTGTTAGCATGTTAAGTACGCCTTTTAGAGCTTAATCAAATTGTTTGAAGAGCAACTCAGATATCAATTACTAGTTAGGCCCTAGTAGTATATATATATACATTATCTTCAAATTATGGATGTCAATTAGTGATATTCAAAAACTTATATGAACTACCATATATGAAGATTTATAAAATATTTTAAAGGTAATTAAACTTGTGTGACTTAGTATCTTAGGAATATTTCAGACAACTGAAGTTTTCCCTTCCATCTCTTCTTCTTTGATTAATCATATTATCTCTTTTAATACCATCTAAATTCAATTTCAATTTGTGTTTCCGTGTTAGTCTCATAATATATTACCTTCATTTCAAGCATGCCTTATTTTTCACACAATAATATGTAAGTAGAATATATATCCATTTATATGGACAGGAAGATTGCGATCAGCTAGGTCTCACGGTACAAGTAGAGGTGGGCATGGGCTGGGCCAGCACGCGGGTCGGGTCGGCATGAGCCCGCTCGAGGCCCGGCCCAACCAGTTATCCGCTACGTGGGTCGTAGGCTTGTCACGGTCAAGAAATTTTATTTCAGTCGCGTACCAGCACGAGCCTGCCTAGATAGCCCGTGGGCCAGCCTGCGGGCCGAGCTCCCCTTTCTCTGGAAATTTTAAGCCCGGCACGACACGGACAGGCTCGAGCCCAGCCTAGTCCGGCATTTTAAAGTCGAACCCGTGAACAAGCCCGACCAGGCCCATGCCCAGGTCTAGGTACAAGTATGGCAGCCAAGTCTTTGCACAAGCTTTAACCCTTCAGTAGATATTTATATTGGATAAACATGTCACTTATTTCACACTTCTATTAAAGGTTGATAATTAATTTCTTTTTTAACATTCTATTTTTTTTTTTTTTTGAGTTAGACGTTTGTGAGGAATGATCATGAATCATGATCAGCTTATTGATTTGCTTGGTGTGACATGGGACTCACAATCATTCAAGTTCCACTATGTACATCACTGAGAAACAGAATAAAACATAAGTGACGATGATGATAACGGCCATGACTCATGAAGATATTAGATATATATATATATATATATATATATATATATATTATAATATATATATATATATATATATATGGGCTATTGCCTATTTGTACAAGGAGATAAAGGCGTGATCAACATCTCTATTCTATATGGGAAGAGGGGTAGGACACCAAAATATTAAAAACCCCATTTTACCCTTATTACATCTTTATTCTAACTACTTACTCTAATTTAAAAATAAAAAGGAAACTACCTAATTAATTTAAAAATAAAAAAAAAATATTATAAAAAAAACCATCAACAATTCAAATATTCCTAATTTATTAAATATAATTAACAATTAATTTAATTTTTTACATTCCCAAAAAAAATTTTATACGTATTTTCGCACGCATCGCGTGCATATATAAACTAGTATATATATACTGTTAGCTAAATTTGAGAGAATTTACATTGAGATTAGATTAGAGAACACGCTAATTGCCCAAACTCTAAGGGAGAAATTAAGAAAGGAGAAGGATTAGAGTCACAGTGTGATAATTAGAATTTACAACACAATTACACACTCAAATTGAAGTCCACGCACCGTAATTAACATATAGCAAACTCAAAAGTCAAAAGTGATCTAGTTCTATCATCTGAAAATTTTATAATTCCATTGTGCTTGAGGTTAGAAATAATAGAGACTCACACATCATGCACTAAAATAAAATCAACATGAAAATAACAAACGAGAAATATTTGAAAAGGAATACAATAAAGTCAATAGAGTGTGAGTTTTTTTCATTCATTTATTTGATGGTCTCGGACCTATAATAAAATGGTTAACATTTTTACTAAGTCTTATATGTAGCTGACCACATCTTTAGTTAACTGTGTGGCCAAGTCACATATAAAATTAATACATTAAGGTTACTTATAATTATTAAGGTTACTTATTACTATAGTAGGGGTTACTGATCATAGTTGTTGAGGTTGATTATATCCTCTATTCAGTTACTTATCTTAGAAGTTACTGGTCTATGTAATAGGAGTTCCTTATAAATTTGTCTTTTACGCTTGTAGCTACTTGATTATTAACGGGGATAGTTAAACATCACCCCGAAATTACTTAAAATCGTCCCAGGATCATTTCATTTGACTGTTTTACCTTTCTCGTTTTTCACCACCCACCACCTCCGCCATCACCCACCACCACCGGCCTCCCACCACCTGCCATCACCTACATCCTCCTGCCACCCGCCATCCACCACCACCCACCTACTAACAAAATTGAGATTTTTTTGGGACCATGAAGGCAAAAGTCCCGACTAAACGTTTCACCCATGGCCCGAACACCTGGCCTGGACGTTCCGGCCATGGGTGGAAGGACGTTTACCCCCATGGTCCTAAAAAAATTTCAATTTTGTCCTGGAATCATTGTGCAAAGAAGAGATCTGGTCATGGTGAGAGACGACAACTTCGAAGAAGTGATCGTCGATGGTGGTGAGAGAAAGGCCGATGAATACATCCATGGTGGGGTAACTTCTTTGAGTTGAGTTGGATTGGCGATGGTGGTGAGAGAAAGGCCGACGAATACGGTGATGGTGGGGTAGCTTCGTTGAGTTGAGTTGGATTGGCGATGGTGGTGAGAGAAAGGTTGATGAACTCAGATCTGTAACTTGAGGTGATAGAGGGGGCTGGTGGTGGGGGTGGGTGAGGTCTGCTAGTTTGAGGTGGTGGTGGGAGCCTGGCAAGAGACGAATTGTGATGGTGGCAGTCTGGGAAAAAACGAAAAGGTTATAAATATAATTTCAACATTTTTGAAGCGATTTTAAATAATTTTAAGACGACGAATAGAAGTTATTTATTAACAGTGTGATATAGAAGAATTGCTCGTTAGTTGTTAATGGTGGGACTTGGCTTGTGCATGACTCTTTCCTATTGTCCTTTACTAGCTAGCAGAATGCCGCGCTTGCATGGAAGTGGTGAGTCCCAATATTACCGCAACTTAGCCAATAAAGTATAAAGTTATAGCCTACTAGGCTACTACTATCAGTGTGATTAGGCAGGCCCCACCTGCCGAAACCATCTTTGTTGAGGTACGCAATTGGTACATGAGAAAAATCCAAAAGTTCCCTCCCAAAATTGGTTTTAGTTTAATTAGCTTAGCCTTACCCCATGATGTCTATCCTCCTAGCTAACTCCTTCCAACAACACAACATCACCCAATCTGTGATCCTTTTAATTACTCCCTAAATATATCTTCTCTCTCCTACTTTTCTTTTTCTTACTCCTATAAATACACTCTATCACCCCATCACCCACCCCATCCAAAACCCACTCACCTAACTTATAACCACAACATATCAACAACAACAACAACAACAACAACAACAAAGAAAAGAAACTAGTCATTTCTTCTTGTCATCTTCAAAAACCAAAAAAACAGGACAACATATACAAAATATGAGAACCACCTTACACGCCACTATAACCCCGGAAAAGAACTCCTTTATCATTGCTCCGGAATCGGCGGCGGCGACGACGATGTCATCCACAGGCCAACCAAGATCACCGTGGCACTCGCCAGTCCCTTACCTATTCGGAGGACTCGCTGCGATGCTGGGCCTTATAGCCTTTGCCCTATTGATATTGGCGTGCTCTTATTGGAGATTGTCTAGTGATGATACCCAACAACAAAGCAATAATGAAGGAGGTGATTTAGAGAGTGGTGAGAAAGGAGATGGAATGAGTAAAATAAATGGTGTACCTGTTTTTGAAGAGAAGATTGTGGTTATTATGGCAGGCAATGACAAACCTACCTTCTTGGCTACTCCAGCTTTAATGTTCTCCAAGACATATTCTAATGATGATCATCTTATGTCTAGTACTACTCTTAATAATACCAAAGGTGATGGTAACAAGGAGAGCACTAGTACTGTTGAGGATGATGATGAGAAGCCTAAAGAAAATGAAACCACCACTCACCCAAATAATTGAGTTCATTGTTTACTAGTACGTGGTCCATGCATTTACAAATTTGGTCCCGTTGTTTTTGTGCTAATGAAGCCCGAAAATAGCTGATACCTGAGGTATCCTTATCTCGAAAAACATTTCTGATTTTAAAACCCATTCGTCTCCATACTACATAGTTAGTAGCTAGTTAGTACACCTTAATTGTGTCATATGTGAGGCCACCCAAAAAAAAACATACACAAACAAAAAACCTACTTTTTCTTGGGTAACATGGGAAGAATCCACTCCAGTTTACATGGATTGCTATAGAGTAAGAATTAGAAAAAATTACATATATCAACTGGACCGTCCAATTAATGAAGAGGATCATGTCCCGTCAATTTTGAAGCTAGAGAATGACTCATATGGGTCTATTTTTGTCCTTTTAATCCCTTTTCTTTTATCCTTTTTGATTGCCTTCTTTTTACATAGTAGAGATTTGGTTTAATTTTGCGGGAAATGTATACAAGGAGAGATTTTTATCGACTCCATAATGTAATATATTTCGTGTGTTAGTTCATCTTATAAAATATCTTCATCACTTATGCTCCTTCCGTTTTGATATTTTACACTAGTAATAAATTTCACTTTGACCATCATTTGTGATTTATACGCGGATGAAAATATAGTCATGTGGGATCTTGTTAGATTCATCATAACATGTATTCTATTAATACTTTTAATAATTGTTACAAATACAAAACTAAAAATATATGTCTTCAAAATTTTGCATTGACATACGTGAAAAGTGTAAGTATGCATGTAGATTAAAATGAAATGGTGGGAGTATAAATTGTTGTAGTTGTTTTTTTCTGATTAAATTAATCACGAATAATATCGTTCTAGTTGAAGTAATATCTGAGGCGCACTAGTTACAAACAAGATATGGAGAAATATTTAAGTTTTTGTAAAGAAAGAAAATTGTTTATGCAAAGTAGGGTCCATCCATATAAAATCTTTAATTATCTAATCATCTACACTTAAATTTGAATATTAGTAAAGTATTAAAATTTGAATATATTTCTTGGATTCACCTTTTATATACCTCTTAAAGATAGAAAAAGACAAATTTCAACTAATTATGTATGGCTTATTTTACATACTTTGTCTTTTACTCAACATAATTTCAAATTCATATGTTAGCCTTTATATCTTGTTGTTATTGTAATTTGTACCTTCTAAAAAGAAGAGAAGAAAAAGAAAAGAAAAGGCCACAACAAAAGCTATCATGTTACATCCTTTTGTTGTAAACTATTATAAGTGTTAATTTTTTTATATATAAAAGAGAGACCATCTTTTTTTTTAACTATTCTAAAATCAATGGCTATCTAATACTCCAAAAAGAAAAAGAAAACGATAATGGGTAAGTGGAGAATATATGTACAATATATTTGCTATTGTCATTGCGTGAGTGACTGATTAGAAGTGGGGAAGGGGGAACATATTCTCACTCAAAGGTAATGAAATGAAATGAAATGAACAAAAGTGAAAGAAAAGAAAGAAGCTAATTTGGAAATTTGTGTTTAACTTTGGCGGGGAGTGGATTACTTGGAACAGGGAAATATAGGTGGGGTGTTGTGGCGCGAACATTCGTTGTTGAAACTTGCAAACTTGTTAAAAGTTGGATTATAGAGCACGAGATTAACTCAGAAGGCTGTTGTTCGCGCTCCATAATCCAACTTGTTCTCCCATAAACTCGCTCACTCTCTTAAAATCCTAAAAAAACGATTAGGCTCCAAATTTGAATTATGAAATATATGTGTTACACTTTCAAAAATCAGAAAATAGGGTAATTATGTTCCTAGGACTAAAAGCAATCCAAGGATCATAACACGTGCAGATATGGGTGGCCCGGACGGGCTCGAAAAAACGCCTGCCCGGGCCAATGCTCCCTGCAAGCCTCCGAAGTCCTCTAATAAATGCATGCTCGAGCAAAAGGGTTGCCCGCCCGGGTGGAGTGAAATGCTCGAGCAAAAGTGACATGAAAAATCTACGGGAAAATCATAGACATGGTAAAAATTGACATGATCTGCCAACCCGGCATGAACTCGACATGAAATTAGAGGGTTTGGGTCAAAATTTTCAACCCGTTTAATTAAGTTAGATGGTTGACCCGACGTCAATCATTTAATAAACGGTTGGGTTAGGGTTGAACAATTTATCCCGAATTCGACATGACAACAAGTTTACCTACTATTCTACCATGAATATTATTAGTTGAGTTCGAAATAATTCAAGTATTTTTCACAAATAAATAAGATTTATTCTTTGGTTTTTCGATTTGGTTTATTTAGGTAAGATATTAGTATATAAGATGTGTTTTAAGAAATATGACGTACATTTGTTTAGTTTATGTATATATAGACGCATGATAAACGGGCCGAGTAATTAATAACCCATTTAATAAACGACTCGGATTAGGATTGAGCGTTATTGAGTCGTTTAATAAACGAGTAGGGTTAGGATCGAGGGTTTTTGACTAGTTTACCGATAGACTCGACACGACCCATTTAACAGCTCTAGAAAATCACTACTTTTTGGATATATGTTGTCAAAATGGGTCCCAAATTAACAATTAAATCTCAAATGCGTGGCATTCTAAGTTTCTAACAATTTTTTTTACCATGCGAATCTTTGTTAATACTTCCTCCGTTTTATAATAATTACTATATACCTCATTGACATATTTTTTAAAAAACTCATGTGAAAAAAAGAGAGAAAGATTAGATATATGAAAAGTGGGACCCATGTGATAGGAGAGACTGAGAGACATAGAGAGAAGATATTACCAAATAAGAAAATATTGCCGCAAGTAATATGAAGCTTCCAAATAAAAAAACGTTACAGTTAAAAAATAACGGTGAAGTATTAAGTCTGCATTGCACATATAGTCAACTACATTTTCTCGTAAAAAATTAGTGAAGAATGTGCACGTCGTAGCAATGTGCCCAACCTTATTTTTTTGACAACGGGTTAAGAATGCATTAATTAAAAAATGGTTATACAACCTACCGCTAATACAACCAAATTAAACTGAGCAATGCTTGCTCTTACAGAACAATTACAATAGCAAAGATAACTTAAACTTAAGCTAGGATATAGCTGCTCAATCTGGAGGTCTGAGTTGATAAATAACTGTGGTGGAACTGTTATGCTGGTGGATGGCGATCACCAGAACCCTGACGAAAGGAAAGGAAGGAGAGGGCTGATTTCACAGGTGGAACAACAAAGTAATAGCGAGATCATGATCTCGCAACCGGACCAATCCCCGTGACCTTTTGTCACATGAGATGCTACAACCTTGCTGAGTGTATGTAGTATGTACTATCAGTACTAGTGTAGTATGCAAAGCAAATCATAAAAGTCTTGGAGTGTATCACATAAAAGGGTTGGACAATTAGTTACGTACTTCCTCCGTGCAAGAAGATTATTTGAACACTTGAACACTTGTTGGAACTTGAACACTTGTTGGAACTTGACAACTTGTAAATTAAGGTGATAGCTTGTAGAGTTATAGTTATTAAATGTTAGTTTATTGATAGAAGACAGTAAGGTATATATTTTTATTGAAGGGAGGAAAAAGTTGGGTTTTTATTGATAGAGATAGAGTATGAGCCGCAAGGGTGTAAGAAAAATAATATAATAATAATAATGATACCATGCTAAAAATAAATGTTCAAATTAATTTGAGAGAAACAAAAATAAAAAAGTGTTCAAAATAAATAAAAATGTGTCTAATTTATGGGCAATACTTTTGAGAATTGCACGAGCATGATTAGTTGACGATTTAGTTTTTTTTATAATGAGTCATTTCATTTCATTAGACCATAAAGAGAAAGAAAGCCTCGACTTAATTCAGGTATTTCTTCTAAAAAAGAAGAAAACTTTCATAGTGTTAACACACACCCAAGATTGAGGAGACCGTTTACCTCTTTGCGAAAAACATTACACAAGTCTAAGACGTCGCTTACACAAATTCCTACTCAAATGCGAAAAAATAAAAACAAGCTACACTATCAAACTACACAATCTGCATAGCTAAGGCAAAATTGAAACAACAAGCAGCCATTCCTAAACAACTTGATTTTGCTGAGCTCAAAGTCATGCTATGGATTCGGATTGTCGGTGTAGCCCTTACTTTGCAAGTGAATCAAACACCATATTGGTGCCCATCCCTTTGTGGATAATAGAAATATCCAGGAATTTCTTCCTAGCATTTTGGATGAAATTGAGATGATAATTCATGTTCCATGGCCCACCACTATCATTGTTGCACCATAACACTACATTTGGCCGAGTCTGATTCAAGAACAATTTTGGCATTCTTTGTGGCTTCACTTGCAAGGGATATGGAGATTGCACGATGAATGACGAGGATTTCTACACAGTTAATTTCAATGAACGGGAAAGGCGAGGAGAATAAGCACATGAAGTTTCCATGTTTATTTCGCAATACACCCCCAATGGCTGAACCCGAGACAAGTGGATTGACGGAAGCGTCAACGTTCCATTTAATATGAGACCGATTTGGGGCTAGCCATACATCGGGATCAGCAGTCGAGGGGAGAGAACCCAGGACGCCAGCATTTTTGTTCCACATGAGACACGAAGAGTTCCTTTGGACATCTAAAGGTGAGTAAGGAAAGTTGGTACACAACCGCTTATCCACCAGTCAAGTCTAAGAAATACCGTGCCTTGGAGGTCTTGCTAGAATTGGATGAATTGCCAAATATGCGGTAATTTCTTTCTTTCCACACCGTCCATACAATTATGAAGAAGCTGACAAACCATATCTTCTTAAAGAAAGAGTTCTTCTTCGAACAATGTCATTGGTCAAAGGCCCCTCTAAGATTTAATAGAAAGACCCATTTTACATGACATAGATCAAGCCACCATGCCCATATTTGATGAGTGAAGTTGCAATGCAGTAGAAGGTGGTCACTCGTCTCTAGGCTTGATTCACAAAGAGCACAAATACCGCTTTCAACCGGAATAATACCAAGAGAGGCAAGTTTGTGGCGTGTTTTAATACTTCGACGCAGTGGGGGACAATACCCCTCCACACGCCTTTCATCGCATCTTAATGGGGAGGGGGATGAAGTTTATCCAGCTCTTGAGTGATGATTTTGTGGAAAATAGGCCAGATTTGTTGAAAGCCCAAATGAAAGAATCATCATTGTTTTGAGTTGGACATACTTGCATCAACATGGCATTAACATTCAATTTTTCAATTGAGTCACGAGGTGGGAATTCTCTTCGCCACACGAAGCTCCAAATCCAATTGTAACCATCCCAAAAACCTTACGCTACCACTGTTGCGTTTGGATTGATTGAAATTGAAAACAGCATTGGGAATATTTTTTTTCAATGGGAGAGAATCAATCCAAGGATCATGCCAAAATAACGAGCTATACCCATTGTGGATGTTTTTACGCACCCCTTTCATCATGAGTGATTTTGCACTAGAGTATTAAAATATGGCAACACAAAGTTTCGCCCATGGACCACCAGTTTTGGGGATGGATAGCGTTGGAGCATAGTTGTACTTGTCTTGAATAACCTTGCACCAAAGAGAAGATGGATCATTAAAGAATCACCATATCCATTTGAATAATGATGCAAGATTTTTGTGCATTATATTGCCAATGCTAAGACCCCCAAGGTATTTTGGCAATTGAACTATGTTCCATGAGACAAGAGGAAGTGCTCTTTTTTTCGAGCTACCACTCCATAGGAATTGACGTGTGATTTCATTAATTTTTTTAATCACACCTTTGGGAATGGGGAAGAGATACATGTAGTAAAGAGGGAGGTTAGATAGAGAGGGATTTATGAGAGTGATCCTCCCTCCTATAGAAAGCATTTTATCTTTCCATGTTGCAAGCTTCTTGGATAGCTTCTCAATAACCGGGTCCCATGCTTGATTGCGAGATAGATCTCCACCTATAGGCAAGCCTAGATAGGTGAATAGGATGTTGCCAACTTTGCATAAGAGGGTGCTTGTGGCACTTATGAGCCATGGCTCGGAAATGTTTATTCCCATTAGTGAATTTTTGTGAAACTTCACTTGAAGGCCCGATGCTAGATGGAATAATATGAGTGCATTTTTTATGTTTTTGAGGGAGACCAAGCTAACATCAATAAATATAAGAGTGTCATCGATGTATTGTAAGTGTGTGATCATTAGGCCATTTTTGGAACATTCAATTCCCTTTCATAAATTCAAGCTTGTTGTCTTTTTTATTACTTGATTGAGAGCTTCAACAATGAAGACAAATAAGAAAGGTGATAATGGATCACATTGCCTAAGGCCACGGTGTAGTTTTAAAGGACAGATAGGAGAGTCATTGATCAATATCGAAGCCGAAGCCGAAGTGACATAAGTCATTACCCACTCGAACCATTGAGGCGTGGAATTCATTTGAGTAAGAATCCTTGAAGAAAGCTCCGTCCATGACACGCTATCATATGCTTTGTGAAAATCCAATTTAAGGAGTAGGGCATCTACTCCCTTTCTTTTGTATAAATCAATAACTTCACTTTCAACTTGATGTGTTCATTATTCATCGATTATTCGCTCTAATCCCCTTAGTTTTGATAGTCGATTTGGGCTCTTTCGAGCTCTTTTCTTGTGGATTTGATGTGTTTGGAGTTCTTGTCGTGTTTTGCAGGTTTTGATGCGGATTTGGTACTCTGTACCTTTATCGGAGTCGCAACACGGAAGTCTAGCAGTCACACAAGGTCCAAGGCGTATCCGGAAGACCGCATGAGCATTTTGGTTGGATTCCACGAAGAAAAAGACAAGTAAATACCTTCGCCCGGTCGACCGGGCGGAGTGGCCCGACCGGGCGGAGTGGCCCGACCGGGCGGAGTTTCATACTTAGCCACAGCAGCGTTCGAAGAAGAAATCACTCACGCGCCCGACCGGGCGAACTTCAATACTTGGGATTTTTCATCTTTTATTTCGCCCGGTCAACCGGGCGATCAGACGAAGAAAAACGCTTACGCGCCCGACCGGGCGGATTTCGCCCGGTTGACCGGGCGGAATTTTTCCTTCGTCGTAAGTCTGCGATCACCGTCGCCCGACCGGGCGGATTTCCCGGTCGACCGGGCGGACTCTCAGGACGCGATTTTTCGGGTTTTTTTAGCCGGTTTTGTATTTAGTATAAATAGGTTTTTAGTATTTTCGTTGAACCTATCTTATTTTCTACGTTTTTTAGGGCCAAACACTTAGTTTATTCTCTCTACTTTTGTTGAACTTTTACATTGGAAGATTATATAGATCGTCGATTTCCTTTTCCATCGTCCTTCAATCATTTGGTATTCTTCTCTACTTAGTTTAATTTTATGAATTCTTTTACTTTGATTATGTTTATTGCGTTTAATATCATCATGAGTGAGTAGTCTATTTCTAGGGTTTAGAGAGGGAAGCCATGTTTATACCTTTTTTATTGTGGTTTGATGTTCTTCAATAATTGGATTGAATTAGAATAATTCCTATTGATTTGTTATACTTGTTTAATTCATGTAATTGCGCAATATCATGAGTTATGTTTAGCTAATAAGAATTAGAATCGAAAGATCATATTCATTAGAGGCTTGTTACAATAGGTAGATTTGATTATGTTGAGCGACCGTACTGGCATATGTTAATCTAGGAGTTGTTAATGCCTGACCAAGGATTAGCGAAATATTTCATTTATTCAAACCTCAATCCAAGTGTTGTTGAACTATATTATATTGATTAAACTGGTATAAGCATGGTGGACCGATCGATTGCCCTAGGTTTTTAATTATTTGATAAATTTCCATTTTTCTGCGTTCTAGTTTTTCTAGTTTAGTTATTAATTCTCAATATTTTCCTCTCTGGAAGTAGTTAGATAATTGGACATAAATCTGTAGAACTCCTCTCCCTGTGGATCGACCCGTATTTGCCAGTTTCTGCCAACAGACACCGTGCACTTGCGGTATATTTTAAAACACATCAAGTTTTTGGCGCCGTTGCCGGGGAGACGGCTAGTTTCTATAGCTTTCTGATTAATTATTTGACTATTTCTGCTGTCTCATTGGAACTTCAAGTTCCAATTGAGGCCATCTCACTGCACATTTTTCTTTGTTTCTTTTATGCCCAGGTCTAAAAGAACAGGTTCTCCAGTTCAGACTGATCCTGATCTTGAGAAAACCATCCGGCAGCTCAAAGACACAAAGAAGAAAAAGCAGTCTGCTAATCAGAAAAAAGCCACGGAAGAACCAACTGAACTAATTATGCCTCCTAAGTCGCTGAAATCTTATGGGGTACCTTCTTCTGGCAATGTTCCCACAGGCCCTACTATGCCTGATATACAAGCAGTCAACTTCGAAATCAAGCCTGGCCTCATCAACATGATCCAGCAGAATCAATTTGGTGGCCATCCATCTGAAGACCCTGCAAATCATTTACAACGGTTTCAACAGCTTTGTCGTACCGTTAAGCACCAAGGGGTCACTCCTGATCAGTTGAAGGTTATGGTCTTTGAATTTTCACTAAAGGACAAGGCACAGAAGTGGCTGAATGATGTTAATGAAACTGAGTGGAGTGCTATATCTGAAGCATTCCTGAAAGAGTACTACCCTCCCACCAAAACTGCAGAAATAAGACACAAGCTTGCCACCTTCCAACAAGAACCTGATGAAACATTGAAGGAAGCATGGAATAGATTTAAGGATCTGCAGAGAGATGCCCACACCACAATCTGGATAAGTGGTTCATCACCCAAGCATTCTACAATGGTCTACAACCTCATATCAAGAGCACGATTGATTCATCTGCAGGGGGTGTCTTCCTAGATAAGGGGTAGATGAAGGATACGATTTTCTGGCCAACTTAGCAGCAAATGATCATAGCTCCTCCAGGACTACTCAAAGAAGAAGTTGGATGCTGATGCATATGCTTTGTTGTCCTCACAAGTAGCACAGTTGAGCATGAAGATGGACTCATTGAAATCTTCGCATCCACTACTCCTCCCATGAGTATTAATGCGATGTCCTCCATGGCTCCTATTACTTCCTCCTTTTGTGAAGTGTGTGGTATTCAAGGCCACTTTGGTCATGATTGTTCCTACAGTCAACCTGATCCGAATCAGATGGAGCATGCCAATGCTTTTCAGCAGAGACCACACAACCCCTATTCTAACACTTACAACCCAGGTTGGAGAGATCACCCCAATTTCTCCTATAAGAGCAACAATGTCCAAAATCCTCAACCTCCACCACAATCTTCCTACCAACCACCACATCAAAACCCACCACAACATGCTGCTAGACCACCATATTATCAAGGGGCTCCTCAGAACCCCCCTCCTGGTTTCAATAGGCCTTCACCCCAAGGCTATCAGCAGCAAGCTCCTCATAATAACAGCTCTCAAGAGCCTACTATGTCTGATCTAATGAAAATGATGGTTTCTATGCAGAAAAATCATGAGGAGAGCATCAAGGAGCTGAAGAACACCACCAAGCATTTGGAGACTCAACTTGCTCAGGTGGCTGGAAACAATGCACAAAGGCAACCAGGTCATCTGCCGGGGCAACCAATTCCTAAAGAAACCGCTAATGCTGTCACTCTTCGAAGCGGTACACAATATGATGCCCACCTATGCCTACTGATGATTCAATACCTCCAGTTCAGAATGATGCTGTGGATGACAATGAAGGTGAGGATAGCTCCAGAACTGAAGTTGAGCGCGGGAAAGTGGATGACGCAGAGAAACGCAAGGAGAAGGTTACTGATTCTCCTACTCCACCACTACCTTTCCCCCATAGGATGCAAAAATCAAAGGTCGATCAACAACTTGGTAAATTTATGTCTATGGTCAAAAATCTTGAGGTAACAGTTCCTTTCACTGATTTAATTTCTCAAGTACCTGTGTATGCCAAGTTTCTGAAAGATATGATAACTAAAAAGAAAGATTTTGGTGGGATAGATAGGGTTGCTTTAACTGAAGAATGCAGTGCTGTTCTGCAAAATAAAATTCCACCCAAATTAAAAGATCCTGGTAGTTTTTCCATCCCTTGTTTATAGATAAGGCTTTGTGTGATCTAGGTGCTAGTGTATCTGTTATGCCTTTATCTGTCTGTAATAAACTGAACTTGGGTGCTTTGAAGTGCACACAGATTACTTTACAGATGGCTGATCGATCTGTGAAGTATCCTTTGGGTATTTTAGAGGATGTCCTGTTAGAGTTGGAAAATTTTATATTCCTGTGGACTTTGTAGTACTTGATATGGAAGAAGATAGTCAAATTCCCATTATTTTGGGTAGACCTTTTCTATGTACTGCTGGTGCTGTTATTGATGTAAAATCTGGCTCTCTGACTTTGAGTGTTGGTGATGATACTATTACTTTTAAGTTAACCAATGCTATTAAGTCCCCTATGCTTGAGCACACATGTTGCAGGATTGACATACTCGATGAGATCTCTGGAGTTAGTTTTTCACAATTTCTGTCTGATGAATTATTGGAGACAAGTCTTGATCTCACTGATGATCTTGACATTGTACGGTAGCAGATTGTAAGGTAATGGAGACTATTTGCTCTACTTCCGAACCACAGGTAAAGAAGTTAGAACTTAAACCTTTACCTTCTCATCTCAAATATGCATTTCTTGATGATGCTGAGGAATGTCCTGTGATTGTCAGTACTAAACTCACAGATAGCCAGCTTTCACAACTTCTTACAGTGCTTCGCATGCACAAGAAGGCTATTGGGTATAGTATTGATGATCTAAAGGGCATTAGTCCTGATTTCTGCATGCATAGAATTAATTTGGAAGAAAATCACCGCCCTTGCATACAACCTCAAAGACGTTTGAATCCTAATATGCAAGAGGTGGTGAAAAAGGAAATTATGAAACTACTTGACGCGGGCATCATCTACCCCATCTCAGATTCTAAGTGGGTGAGCCCGGTTCAAGTTGTTCCTAAAAAGGGGGGACTACTGTTGTTAAGAATGATAAGGATGAACTAATTCCTACTCGTACTGTTACAGGTTGGCGGATGTGTATTGACTATCGCAGATTAAACATTGCCACTCTGAAAGATCATTTCCCTCTCCCTTTTATTGATCAGATGTTAGAAAGATTAGCAAAACATAACTTTTTCTGTTATTTGGATGGATATTCAGGTTTCTTTCAGATTCCCATTCACCCAGCTGATCAGGAGAAGACGACGTTCACTTGCCCCTATGGCACTTTTGCATATCGCAGAATGCCATTTGGTTTGTGCAACGCCCCTGCCACATTTCAGAGATGTATGATGGCCATTTTTTCTGATTTCATTGAAAATATCATGGAGGTATTTATGGATGATTTTAGTGTTTATGGTTCTGACTTTGATGTGTGTTTGCATAATCTCTCTCAAATTCTGAAACGTTGTTCTGAGGTTAATCTGGTTCTTAATTGGGAAAAGTGCCACTTTATGGTGAATGATGGAGTGGTACTTGGACATCTCATATCTGAGCGTGGCATCCAGGTGGACAGAGCAAAAATTGAGGTGATTGAGAAACTTCCTCCTCCTGTGAATGTCAAGGGAGTGAGAGTTTTCTGGGTCACGCGGGTTTCTATCGCAGATTTATAAAAGACTTTTCAAAAATTGCGAAACCCCTTACTCAATTGTTGCTCAAGGATGCCATTTGATTTTACTGATGCGTGTGTGGAGTCTTTTGACAGGATTAAGGAAGCATTGATCACTGCCCCTATCATACAACCTCCAGACTGGAGTCTTCCTTTCGAGATCATGTGTGATGCTAGCGATTATGCGGTTGGTGCTGTGCTTGGTCAACGGAAAAACAAAGTCCTCCATGCCATCTACTATGCCAGCAAGACCTTAGATGAGGCCCAGGTCAATATGCTACTACAGAGAAAATTGTTAGCCATTGTGTATGCTCTTGACAAGTTTCGGACCTACCTCATAGGTTCAAAAAGTGATTGTTCATACTGACCATGCTGCGCTAAAGTATCTCTTGGCCAAGAAGGAGGCCAAACCACGACTTATACGATGGATATTGTTACTACAAGAGTTTGATCTGGAGATCCGTGACAAGAAGGGTGCTGAGAATGTAGTTGCAGATCATCTCTCCCGGTTGAGGTTTGAGTCAAGTGCTGACGGTCCCATAGATGATGCTTTTCCAGATGACCATCTTTTCGCTGTGTCTACTCAATCTCCATGGTACTGATTTTGCTAATTATTGTGTTAGTGGTTCTCATCCTCCTGATTTGACATACCAACAGCGCAAGAAGTCCATCACGATGCCAAGCATTATTTTTGGGATGACCCCCTCTTATACAAGAAGTGTTCAGATGGCTTGTTCCGACGATGTATAGCTGATTGGGAGATAGTTGGCATTCTCCAACATTGTCATAGTATGCCTTGCAGTGGACATCTGGGCTCACAAGCCACCGCTTATGAGTTCTCCAGAGTGGTTTTTATTGGCCTACCATTTTTAAAGATGCTCGTGTTTTTTGTCTCTCTTGTGATGAATGTCAACGAACGGGTAATATTTCAAAGAGGCAGGAGATGCCCCAGATGGGTATTTTGGAGATTGAACCCTTTGATGTATGGGGTATTGATTTCATGGGACCTTTCCCTTCTTCTTGTGGGAACAGGTATATCTTGGTTGCTGTGGACTATGTGACTAAGTGGGTTGAAGCTGTGGCTTCCATTACCAATGATTCTAAGGTAGTCATGAAGCTCTTCAAAAGGTCATTTTCCCTCGATTCGGAGTCCCGAGAGTCTTGATCAGTGATGGGGGATCTCACTTTCACCAGCGCACTTTCAAAGCTTTACTGAAGAGATATGGAGTCACTCACAAAGTTGGTTTAGCCTATCATCCTCAGACTAGTGGTCAAGTTGAAGTCTCCAATCGTCAGATCAAGCGCATTTTGGAGAAGGTAGTCAACAGGTCAAGGAAGGATTGGTCACAAAAATTGGATGATACTCTGTGGGCTCTGAGAACTGCTTTTAAGACACCTCTAGGAACCACCCCATATCGATTAGTCTATGGCAAAGCTTGTCATTTACCAGTTGAAATGGAGTATCTCTCAGCTTGGGCAGTTAAAGAAATTAATTTGGATTTGGAGGCTGCAGGGGAAGCAAGACTTCTTCAACTGAATGAGTTAGATGAGCTTCGACTGGAAGCATATGAAAACCACAAACTCTATAAGGAGCAAACCAAACGATTTCATGACAAGATGATTGTAAAGCGGGAGTTTCATGTTGGTGACAAAGTCCTATTATACAACTCTAGACTGAGGCTTTTTCCTGGAAAGCTTAAGTCAAAATGGTCTGGACCTTTTGTCGTCACTGACGTGAAAACACATGGAGCTATTGAAGTGGCCAATGCAGCTGGAACGAAGTTCAAAGTGAATGGGCAGCGTCTGAAACTGTACCATGAGGGCGCCTTCATCGGCCAAGTAGAGGTCATGTACCTAGACACTCCTTGATTTTGAGAAGAGGTACTAAGGTCGTGCGGGACCATCTAAACCAGCGCTTTGCGGGAGGCAACCCGTCTTTTCTTCTCTTCTTTGTAGTTTCGATTTTTGTTTTCTTTTGATTTTTTTTTAGTTTACTTTCTTAGTGTGGTGAGGGAGAGTGTGCTGATATTTGGACGAGTCTAGTGTGTGCAGGAGGCAAATTTACGAACTTGGGAAAATTTTGACGGAAAAACGCGAAAAACTGAAATCGCCCGGTCGACCGGGCGAGCTCGCCCGACCGGGCGCGCAACCACTTTTTCAGCAGAGAGAAAAACGAGAAAAAAAAAAGTGAAGTAGTTTTCGCCCGGTCGACCGGGCGAAGCCGCCCGACCGGGCGCGCAAGCGTATTTTGGGATTCCATCGCCGGTCAACCGGGCGAAACGAAAGTTAAAAATCTGGAAATCGCCCGACCGGGCGGATTTCGCCCGGTCGACCGGGCGGAATTTCTTCTTTCGCAAACGCCAGTTTCGAGAAAAAATGCAAAAATACCGAGAAAAACTTTTCGCCCGGTCGACCGGGCGGGTCGGCCCGACCGGGCGGGTACCCCGACATCCTTTTCTTGACCCTCGAATTCACCCTCTTTTTCATTCTTTCTTTTTCCTTCTCTCAAAACTTCATCTTCTCCAAACCCTTGTTTTCTCTCTCCTCACTACCTCCATCTCCATACCTTCTCCTACCTCTCTTCTCTCACCAATCTCATCCCTTCCTTCAAATTTTCTTCACTTTTCTTCATCTTTCTCACAAAAACAAAAGAAAAATTCAGAAAATCTCCATCTTTTCTCTCTCTCACTTCCATTCACCTTCTTATCAAATTCAAGCATGTCAAGGCCAAGCAAGAGGCGGCAAAATTCACGAGGGGAATCAAGCACTCGCATCCACCGGATTCCAACTTCCCCGAGGTAATCTTCAAATCTCTAGAACAAAAAGAAAAATTTCAGAAATTGAAACATAGAAATATTGTTCCTACTAGATTTGTTGATTCGCAATCTCTACATACATTGGGAATATTTAATGATACAAAGACTTTATTTGAGAAATTGGGTTTGGGTACTATGTTTGGCATGTTTTTCTGGACCTATAGGCACCTAACCCTCGAATTTCTGAGTTCCCTAGAAGTAGGGAATAAAAATCAGGTGCTTCATTTTCGCCTCATGAATGAGGATAGGGAATTAACATTGAGCCAACTAGCTGCTATCTTTGGCCTACCCCTAACTGGGGAACATCGTCACCCCCAGAACTTCGCATAACACACACTTTGGACGGCCTTTACGGGTGAAGATGAGGTCAACACCCAACATATGTCTGCCGATCATTTGCACTTTCCCAGTCTTCGCTACTTGCAGCGATTTCTGGGATGTACACTTTTTGGGCGAGCTGAGCCCCACTCCTGTCAAAAACAGGAGATTTTTCTGATGGGGAGCTATTTGTTTCCCGAGCTTGACTATGCTTTGTGCCTGCCATATTTGTTTGCTCCCAGCTCAAACGGACCGCCACTAGCTTGCCTGCCCAATTTGAGGATGGTAGTGTCAGGGGACAACCTATTGTTGTAGGTGGACTTATAACTGCTATTGCTGTTCACTTTGGTTTTGTGCCTGACGTTAACAATGCAGTAGTTGGCCCTGCAGAAATTGGCATCGATTACATGATCAATGCCAAGTGGATCACTGCCCAGTCGGCCAACAAGTTTAGGTGGTACATTGCCAAGAAGGAGTCCATCCTTCTTCCTGACCGCGCCCAGACCCGCCTTGAGCCTGGAGTAGGTTCCTACCTACTTCCTTTGCGGGGTCAGGAGCCCATTGCTCGACGACCCTTGAGGACCTACCATAGGCAGTCGGGGGGGAAGCCTCTTCCTCCGCTCCTGAAGACCCTATGATGGCCGCCCTTACTCGCATCGAGCAGGGACAGCAGTCCCTTACCTCACAGATGGGCCGTCTTGAGTTGGGCAGGCCACCATTCAGACCCACCTGACCTCCTTGGACACACGGTTGACCACCGTGGAGTCCGACATGCACCATGCCCTCTACCCCATCTACCATGACTATTACCACCAGGGGCTTATCGCCCATGACCATACCCATCCGTCTTGGTATACGCCACACGTACCTGACCCCACTGACCATATGGGGGAGGATGCCTTTGGCAATGCTGTTTTTGGTGCTGCAGGTACTTCTGGAGGCGGTTTTACTGCTGATATGTCTGACGATGAGACATGAGTCCTCTCTTCTTCCCTCTTGCTGCAATGAGGTCATTGCCGAGTTCAGCTTGGGGGGAGATTTGTTGTAAGTACACCCTCTCTTTTTATTGCTTTTTAGTGTAGTCAGTTTAGTTAGTGTGTTTGTTATAGTTTAGTTTCATTGCTTTAAAAAAAAAAAAAATCATATATTGCTGGAAAAACCAAAAATACGAATTGACTGGATTGGTATGATTGCTTCCCTGTGCCCCATGATATTCTTTGAAAATGTATTTGGGCTCTTTATCTGGATAGTTGGGTACTTGTGATTGTGATGCTGGAATGTGAACTCTAAAGGCCATGACCCTCAATGAGTTTTGATAATAAAGCGCTTATCTTGACTGCATACTTGATCTGGTTAGACTGTGAGGATTCATTTTTGCCAATGGATTCATTTCTATATCCATTCTGTTTTCTTGTGTGTTAGTTCCTCATTAGCTGACTGATCTTGACTTTGACATCGTACGCATTGAGATCTGATGACTTGTGGCAATTGCTGTGATAGAGGCGTTCTTTTGTCTGCTTTTTGAGCCTTAAAGTGATTTTCATGATATACTTTTATCCTCCTTAGCCCTGCTGAGCCTAATGACTGTTTCATGTTACTTAACCTCATTACATGCCCATATTCCTGTTTTGATACTAATCCCAAGCCTAGCTTGGGGGAGCATATGGTTGAGTTAGCATCTGAGATAGTTTTTATGAGTTACTTTGGATGGAAACGATTGTCTTAAGGTACAAAATTGAGAAAAAGAAAAGAATGAGCAAAATGAAATACATGTGATTATGGGACTGAAAAAATGCAAAGAGAAAGAAAAAGAAAGATTGAAAAAGAAGAAACGAACAAAAAAAAAAATCAAAAATTCTTTCTTTTACAAGTGCTTGCAAAGAAAAAAAATCAATCACGCTGTTCTAGAATGAGTTCATTGCAAATTTGGTGATTTATAGAATTGGGAAACTATTATTGGCTATATCCAGGTGGATACTTCTAATAACTTGTGCTCCCCTATTCTTGGTTTTCTCCACCACATTTCCCATACATAATCCATACCCATACCTAAGCCCCATTACAACCCCGAAAAAGTCCTCTTGAGCTTGCGCTTATATTGTCTATCGGATTGATGTGGTCAGTTTGTCAAAGTTAAAGAGTACGTTCGCTACTTGAGTCGACATGATTAGGTTGAGTGACATTATCACCTTTCTAAACACATGAGAGTGTGAGTGGGAAGGGTCATTATGGTTGGGATGGTGAGCGATCGGGCACATCTTTTGCCTGCCACAAAATGTCGAGAGGAGTGACACCCCAGTGAGTACCTTTTCAAGATTTGTACGTCATATAAGGCAGCTGCATTGGATTGGTTATTTGGGTGATTGGTAACTAGAGTGATCTGAACAGTTGAACTTGAATTGTGCCTGCTTGAATGATTTGTGAGCCTTATAAAAAAAAAAAATTTTTGATCTCTGTTTTCATATTTGAAGGGGTGAGGCAATCATATTCTTGTTCATGTCATGGTTTTGCTTAGGGACAAGCAAAAGGTTAGCTTGGGGGATTTTGATGTGTTCATTATTTATCGATTATTCCCTAATCCCCTTAGTTTTGATAGTCGATTTGGGCTCTTTCGAGCTCTTTTCTTGTGGATTTGATGTGTTTGGAGTTCTTGTCGTGTTTTGCAGGTTTTGATGCGGATTTGGTACTTGTACCTTTATCGGAGTCGCAACACGGAAGTCTAGCAGTCACACAAGGTCCAAGGCGTATCCGGAAGACCGCATGAGCATTTTGGTTGGATTCCACGAAGAAAAAGACAAGAAATCTTCGCCCGTCGACCGGGCGGGTGGCCCGACCGGGCGAAGTTTCATACTTGGCCACAGCAGCGTTCGAAGAAGAAATCACTCACGCGCCCGACCGGGCGGATTCGCCCGGTCGACCGGGCGAACTTCAATACTTGGGATTTTTCATCTTTTAATTCGCCCGGTCAACCGGGCGATCAGACGAAGAAAACGCTTACGCGCCCGACCGGGCGGATTTCGCCCGGTTGACCGGGCGGAATTTTTCCTTCGTCGTAAGTCTGCGATCACCGTCGCCCGACCGGGCGGACTCTCAGGACGCGATTTTTCGGGTTTTTTAGCCGGTTTTGTATTTAGTATAAATAGGTTTTTAGTATTGTCTACGTTTTTTAGGGCCAAACACTTAGTTTATTCTCTCTACTTTTGTTGAACTTTTACATTGGAAGATTATATAGATCGTCGATTTCCTTTTCCATCGTCCTTCAATCATTTGGTATTCTTCTCTACTTAGTTTAATTTTATGAATTTTTTATTTTGATTATGTTTATTGCGTTTAATATCATCATGAGTGAGTAGTCTATTTCTAGGGTTTAGAGAGGGAACCATGTTTATACCTTTTTTATTGTGGTTTGATGTTCTTCAATAATTGGATTGAATTAGAATAATTCCTATTGATTTGTTATACTTGTTTTTATGTAGAGCAATATCACGAGTTATGTTTAGCTAATAAGAATTAGAATCGAAAGATCATTATTCATTAGAGGCTTGTTACAATAGGTAGATTATTATTTGTGGCGTACTGCATATGTTAATCTAGGAGTTGTTAATGCCTGACCAGGATTAGCGAAATATTTCATTTATTCAAACCTCAATCCAAGTGTTGTTGAACATATTATATTGATTAAACGGTATAAGCATGGTGGACCGATCGATTGCCCTAGGTTTTTAATTATTTGATAAATTTCCATTTTTCTGCGTTCTAGTTGTTCTAGTTTAGTTATTAATTCCTCAATTATTTTTCCTCTCTGGAAGTAGTTAGATAATTGAACATAAATCTGTAGAACTCCTCTCCCTGTGGATCGACCCGTATTTGCCAGTTTCTGCCAAACAGACACCGTGCACTTGCGGTATATTTTAAAACACATCACAACTAAAGCACCATCTAGAATTTGACGTCGTTCACATGTAGGAGGATTGACGGAGGCCAATGAGAGGACACATCACACCTTGTATCCTTCTTGCCATTAATTTTGCAATTATTTTGTAGATGCACCCAACCATGCTAATTGCGCGGTAGTCTTTGAAGTTCTTCGGGTTTTCAATCTTTGGAATGAGATTTATGAATGTTGTTTTGTTGTCTTTGGGGAGGTGAGAAATAGCCCAAAACTCTCACCATCGTGTATGTATATGTCATGCTTGATGGTGTCCCATGCGCTTTTGATAAATTTAAAATTGAAGACGTCAGTCCCCGGAGCCTTTATTGTTTGAAGCGCATGAGTTCACAACACAGTCGATGTCCTCATTGGAGAAGGGAAGAATGAGGGAACTTGCTTGCTCTTGAGATAGGTGATTGAATTTCAAGTTTTCGAAGGTGGGTCTAAAGGTGAATTCTTCTTTAAATATGTCCTTGAAGAGAGAAGTACCCTCAATTTTTATGTGTGTTGGATCATCAATGCAAAGCCCATCAACATTCATTCTTACTTTCAATGGAATTTCTTCTCCACTTTGTTTGAAGCAACCGCATGAAAAAATTTGGTGTTGCCGTCGCTGTCTTTTAACCACGAAATTCTGGAGTTCTGAGCTCAATTAGCTCCTCTCTTTTCATCCAGGACCATAATTCAGTCTGTGCTATTTTCCTTCGATCAAGTTCCTATTCAATCAAATCTCTTTCATTGCACAAGATATCAACGCTTTGAATTTCGTCTTCGAATTTTTTGATGTTTGAATCGATGTTGCCAAAGTCATTAAGGTTCCATGTTTTGAGATTTTATTTTGTCGGACGAAGATTCTCCACCATGGGAAGATTTGATGAGTCAAGCCAAGATGTCATGATTGTTTTTAAAAAACTCAGATCAGTTAGCCAGCAATTTTGGAACTAGAAGGGCTTCGAACCCTAATTTTGCATGTAAGAGTGGCCAAGTAAGGGACAACCCTTTGCAATAGTGATACTTTCAACGATGGGAAGATATTAATCCATTCGGAATTCACCAATAATCTATCAAGAATACTTTTAGAGTTCCCCCTAAACCATAGATGAAGTGCCTGCAAAAAATATTGAAATTATCAATTCCAGATTGTGAGAATAAGAGGCTACCTCAGCCTGCTGCATCAAGAGTCTTATTGAAGTCACCAATGAGAAGGTAAGGGAGAGGATTTCTGTTAGAGTACTCTATGATCTCCTCCCATACTTTGGCTCGAGCTTCAACTGTACATGGATTGTAAACATTGAAGAGAGTGCATTCGAAATTGAGCACTAGAAAGAGGCCAATAATTGCAATCTAATTATGAGTTATCATATTGGATTCGATTATGAATGTGGATTTGCTCCATAATGATAATAATCCACTTGATTTCCCGACGAATGGACTAGATAACCATTCTGCATCATCTGATTTCCATATGGTTCGGATGATCTTTGGCGAAAAATCATCCATTTTCGTGTCTTGGATAAAGACGAATTTTGGGTCATGAGTTGTTATCATTTTCCTGATAAAACTTCACTTGACTCTAGCTGGGAGCCCCCTGATGTTCCAAGATAGAATTGACATTTTAACTATCTGAGTGATGAGATTGGAATGGTGGGGGTTCAATGCAGGTTGACATCCTAACATTGCTTCTGATTTAAGAGAATACAGTCAATTCTTTTTTTGAGTTCTAATTCGAGACCATCAAAAGAGAGTCCAAGGATGTTGGCCATCCTAATCACATCATCCACTGGAATGCCTTTTGTGTACTGGTTAAGTGGGGATGGTTCTGATGGATAAGTGGTTAATGGTGGATGATTTAGTTGATTTAGGTTCGCGGGTATGGCACAATCCATCGCAACATGGCACATGGACCGGTCCATGGCCCTTCTTTGAGAAAGTTGCATGAGCTCATCAACACGACTCAACTCTTCCTTAGACCGTGCTAGGTTGGCTCATTATAGCACAAATCAAGCTGGTATGACTAGTGAGAACAATAGTCCGAATGGTCCTCTTGCCATTTCTTAGAAATAAAAGAAGATTATGTAATACATTATATCTAAATAATAATATCTTATTAGCTAGCCTCATAATAACACCCTTTAATTCTCACCTTGTAAGAAAGGTTAGTATGTCAATCCAAATAATTTATTATCACTGTAGGATGCCTCAATCATCATATATATCAAAAATGTTCTCAAGAAAGAGATACTCTATCGTTAATTAATTTCAAATTGGGGTATGGTATAAGATTCAAGTAATCGGATATGCATGATCGCTAGGGCTTTGAAGCTTTTGATGTCTACAACTCATACGTGGATGCACATGTAATTATGCATGTAGCATTTGAAATGTTACTATCCATATATGTTTTCCCCAAAACTTTGGACAATATTTCTATATGTGGCGGTGGCTCGATACTCGATAGGGATGTGCACTTTCCTAGTATATTGGCAATCCTGCTTTCAGAGATATGGGCAAGTTTAGTCAGCCTTACAACTATAGATCGAGAAGCAAGCATATATTGGTTCTTAACTTTGAGAGACAAATTTTTATTCCACTGTTAGAGTGATGCATGTTGGCTAATAAAAGATCCTTTTTAGAATATTTGAGCAAATCTTGTAATCAATTTATTATGTATAGGAAGATCCTATAAATTGTGTCAACTTTTGCAATAAGTAGCTCTTTGATTAGGATAAGGCAACAACAAAGGAATCTCTCTTCACTCTTAGTCTTAGCTAGCCGAGCTAATTAATAAACCCCTAAAAAGAACTTTAGTCAAGTCAAGCATGCAATATATCTTCATTATCATATTTATGATTGTGTATCTATAAGAATCAAGCTCTTTCGTTGTATTTTTAGTATCCATTTTCTTATCTAGTTTTGTCTTATTATGATTTTCTTGTGAGATAATTTTTTCACTTTAGATTTATATATGCATACTCCTTCGTAGATTATGTTTTATAGTATGCGTACTCCTTCATAAATTACATTTTATATGACTAAACACTATAGTATTATGTGCATGATGCTATGTGGCATGTCCAGTAGCATAGTTCTTTTATGAAAATAAATATGACCGAATTTTGACTTAAATTAATCATATTATATCTACACATAACGCGTATATTTTAAGTTAATTTAAAATCATTTTATTTTCAAATAAAAATTGAGTATTTGACTCGAACATCTTGCACATGATTGTGCTTCTAGAATGCGTATTGCATAACGACTACTATACTCAACAACCACTTACGGTTATCAAGTATCACAATTCCTATCTCTAAAATACCTAGCATAGTGTACAATTTTTGTTTTAATTTTTTAATAAATTAAAAAAAAAATGGTAAGATGAAATTCTCTGGGCTGTTCTTGCACAAGGCGCTACCCATAGGCCCATTATAAGAAAAAAATTGGTAAGAAGAAATCCCAAGCAAATGCTTGAGGTAGAAATTGAACCCTAAACCTTGTTAGGAAAGATGATAAAGCTCACCACTTGAACCAATCTCAATTTCTAATTTTTGTTCTAAATGCATATACATGCATTACTTTTACAATTTTGTTGGGACTTCAAATTACTTTGCAAACTCACATATCTGATGTCCATAAAGTTGTCAAATCAACTTGTTCCATTTATTCCATTTTCGGTGGCATAATCGAATCAATCACTTTAATCAAACAGAAAATGAAGTCTTCAACTATAATACAAGAATAACTAACTAGACTTGACGAAAATTTATAGTAGATTCATTTATACACTCCTTTGGACTTTACACTCATGAGAACTAGAAAAGTCAGCTCTACCCATGCTGATATATCCAATTACAGGAGTTGGAATCAGTCCATGTGTTATTAGATGCGACCCTTCATGTGTATCTTGAACTACATTTTTCGTTCTTTTCTGAATTTCTTCGAGTATATGTATCGCACTATGTAGTATCTAATGCATTTCCACGCTTTGAAACAGACATATTTGTTAAGATTAGGCGCGAGTGACCGTAGGCAACGGGTCCTGCGCGAGAAGAGTTGATCGAATTGGACCATAGATACAATCTAATTAAGCCAATCGAGCCACCCGTCGAGCATGATGGCTTCTTGGGATGCAAGTTCATCCCATAGTAGTCGGCCAAAGATTCCTCTCACTTTTGCTTGCAATCACTAATCTGAGATTTTAATTGACAAATTTGGGTGTTGTTAGAGACACAAAATCGTTCCTTTAGGTGCTCCATAATTCATGAGCATCCTCAAAGAAAGACACTAACGAATGAATGTGAGGAGGATAGTATTGAGAAGCATAAAAACGAGCATAGAGTTAATAGTACTCCAATCTGCAAGACGTTTCGCGGAGGTAGGTTTAGGAATAGTACCATCAATAAATCCAAGCTTTCGTTTGCATTCAAGGATGTAAGAACCCCACGTGACCATTCATCAAAGTTATTTTCTTTCAATGGAATCGCGATGATCAGATTTCCGGGATTATGATTAGATCCCAAAAAATAAACCGGATCTGGCTTACGTGTGTTAGTTTCATTGTTTTCAGTCATGATGACTACTCAACGAGGTCGCGAGAGTAGGTTCAAAGAGGGGAGTCAATGGTGTTCGATCGCCAAGGAAGATCGAACTTGGCTCTATTTTAATGGGGTTAGGGTTAGGGTTTTCCCGACTTTTAGGAGAAAAAAATTGATAGTTTTTAATCTCTGACTCTTGATAACATGTTAAGATTTAATCAAATTGTCATCCTTCATTCATCAATAAAGTATATTTATACAACCTAAGGACATAAGTCTAAATTCTAATCAAACTACCATCATAAATAATATCTTAAGCTATCTTACTACAAGTAGGAACATAGTCTCTTAAGTCCTAACAATATTACCTTTTTTTTAGTGCATATTGTAACTTATACTTTCCATATCCCATAGAAGTCTTCTCATAATTTGCAATATTGACATTACTCAAACGTAAAAACAAATCTTCTAAGTTTTATTTCAACATTTTCTTCGTTCAGAATGAAATAGTTGCGCCATTTTATGTTTTCACGCTTGTCGATTCATCATTTCAAACATCAATATCTTTAATTATCAATAATTAAAAACTATAAAAAGTTGATATGAAAATCATATACATGAAGACAATATAATAAGATCCCATATGACTATGTCTTTTTCCTAAAATATAAATCATCAAATAATAAAATCAAATTAAAGTGTAAGAGGGGAATAATAAACACTATGCAAATTATGCAACTATTTCTGAATGGGAAAAGTATATAAGAAACAAATATATAATCATATGTGGTATATTGCTTGATACGTCTCAATGAGTACATTATGATTTATGAATATAAAACTATTATATTTTTTTTTTATATGTATACAAAGATTATCTATACTAATATATTAAAAAGGTGGTCCTCAATGCGGAACTGTGCCACGTGGTGCTATCCCTTAACGTGTTGACTTTATGTACTCCAAATACAATAAAAAAAATTAGAAAATGCATGGTACAATTACAGGCCCTAAGTGTCATATACCGCAATGTACCCACCAACTGCTTGCCCCTTACTGCAAACTCTTTCTTATATAGTGGTGTTTATTCGGCTATTATGATCAATTTACATGCACGACTGTTATATATGGTTATTTTTATCAATTTATCTGAAAAAAGTAAAACTGAGATTTTGACATGGTTAGTAATTTAGTGTTACGGGTAAAAGTTATTTGAATAAAAATTAAAATTCAATTTAATTCAAACCAAATTTGAAATTCCTATTGGACTTGAACTGTATCCGGATTGGATTTGAGTTTTCTTGAAAGTTTGGATTTTCAGATTGACTTTATTCATTGACAAAGATGCATGTATGGTCAAGTTCTATAAGTTCAATCAATAAATAAGTGTAACTTAGAAAAATAGAGGGAGTATTTAAAAGAAGAAGTTACAAACTAAGATTATGTTTGGAAAAATAAGCTAAAAGAGCTGTAACTGAAAGGTAGTTAAAAGGAGTTGAACCGATAAGGTAGTTGAAAATTTCAAGACCCTAAATTGAGATACTATATTTGATAGCAATTCAATTTCACTTTATTTTTGAGTTTAAATTTTATTCAAGCTCTTATCTCAAACACAAAGATGACTTAAACTTTTAATATCTACTAATTTGAAGTGACTTAAACGTGTTGTCAAACATAGTCTAAATTTATGTATTATATATATAAGGTATGGGACTTTATTTCGTTCGAAGCCAATACGCATAGCCAAAGGAGCAAAAACATCACTCCACATCATTTCAACATTACAGAAATTGAAGTCAAATCAATTATAATCTTGAGTGAACTAGTTAATCAAAGGGCCTATACTTATACTACCTCCGTTCTCTTTTAGTTGCAACGTTTGACAAATTGCATTATTCATGTTCTCTTATTTGACCACATTTATTGATTTATATGTTAAACAAAATATAGTCATGTGGGTTTTGTTTGATTCGTTTCGATGTAAGCTTTCATAATATCAAATTTTTATAATTTTTACTTACATACAATTAGAGATAAAACGATTTGAAATTGTACATTGGCAAGCGTGAAAGTCAAAACGTTGCAACTAAATAAAAACAGAGGTAGTATATCCACACTTCCAATTTTGTGGCTCTAAATCTCCAACCATCCGTTTGTTGCATGGGTCAAAGAACTAATTAGTCATAATTTCTTAATTGTCTTCAAAGATTAAAAAGACAATTCTGGGCCTCACAACCTGGATTGGCGTCTCATGACCGCTTTTATTGATCTAGCAATGTGGGCTGATGACTCTTTCTACGTCCGAAGTTGTAGATATTGGGCTGGTGTATTTGTATATCTTTATTTCAAAGGTGTTTTTTTAGTTGCATGCTTGTTCATTTTATGCATAGAGGAAATTATATTTTACCTCATGTGTAACAGAGTGAATTCATATCAATTGTACCAATACTATTTAGTAAAGTATGTTGTTATATTGGGTGATATCTGATAAGTGGAAATGTCACCAAAGAAAAATCAAGTGGGAGGGGGTTGGGAGTGTCTGTTTTGTAATAGGCCTTGGGGTGGAGGCCTTATATGAGGGCAGTCCAAAAGAATTCTTCTTATCAATCTTTTTCAAAAAAAATATTGTTTCACATTCCTAATGTACGTCGCAAGTTTTAAGAAATGAAGGTGGTATGAATATTAAATACTTTGAGATGTGGAACAATACTTGCAAGTTTAAAGAATAACATTTGTTAGATATTATTGTACTGTTAGTTTATTTCAGCCCAAAAGAACAGATAAACTACGACCAATTTATTTCGGAGACGTACAAATTTTGTAAATCAAGTGTAATTTTCGTAATAAGATGATACTAATATTAAGTCGTAGGTGTCAAATATTAAAAACTTTCTCTGTTTCTTTTTAAGTGCAACACTTTGACTTTTGCACTATTTACATAACTACTTTGACCGTATTATTTTACTAAATATATAAACAAAATTGATCATATAATATGTTGTTGATTGGTTTCAATGAATATTTTTATAATATCAATTTTTTATAACTTTTAAAATACATGGAGATATTAATGGTCAAAGTTATACATTGACAAGCGCGAAAGTCAAAAGGTTGCACTTATTTAAAAACGAAGGTTAGTAATAATTTCTTTTTATATAAATAGTTTTTGAAATAAAGAACATCACGACTTAATATCACTAACCTTTATTTATGAAAACGTCATTTAATATACTTCCTCCTTTCTGTTTTAAATGAAATATTTGCTTTTTCACGTAACCCAAAGCGCTTATTTAATCATTAATATCTTTAGATGTGCACACGTAAAAAAATATTAAAAGTTATAATTTGTTAGTATGGATCGAGACGAATCTAACAACATCCCACTTGACTATGTTTTTCTTTATATAATGACGAGAAATTAGAGTCAAAATTGATCAATAAATAGTATTATTTCACCAAATGTTTCTTTTAAAACAGAACAGAAAAATTATAAACTTTGTATATCTCCGAGATAAACTGACACTCCATCAAAAGCATAAGTAGAGGTGGGCATGGGTCGGGCAAGCACGCGGGTCGGCATGGCCCGACACGATTTGGGCCCGCCCGTTGTCCGCTACGTGAGTCGCGTGCCTGTCATGGTCAAGAAATTTTATTTTAGGCCCACACCGGCACGAGCCCACTTGGGACGAACGCTCCTTTCTTTTGTTTTTTGGCCTAAAACTGTCAAAAATACAAAAAAAACGTAAAACGCGGGTCAAGCCCATGGGAGGTACGAACCTGACTCGCGAACCCGTGGGTCTGAACCGGGTCGTGGACAGAATCTGAAAATTTCAAGCCTGACACGGTACGGCCCATGCCCAGGTCTAAGCATAAGGCTTTAGTTAAAAAAAAAAAAAGTATATAGTATAGTAGGAATATAATCTTATACACTATGCTACTTCTATTATTAGAATTTAGAATGGGTGAGGATGGTGGGAGAATAAGGACCACAAATCCCACCAAGGGCAATGGAGTGAAAAAATCGATTTTCTCATCCTGATTTCTCTTTCCATTCAACTGGCTAAGGCTGATCCACATGTCAATCTCCCATTTGTCCTACCTAGATTTTTCTCTCTCCTGATCAGATTATTGATTGACTCTACTCATCTTCACACTCTCATCCATTTCCCACCACTACACCACCTAACTTTTCTACCCAAAAGCAAACAAAAATCACTTCTACAGAGAGAAGTGCAAGAAAAAAAAAATAACAAAAGTGCCTGAAAAAACCAAACTAATGGGAGGTGGTCTTATGGCAGCAAAACTATGCGACTCTTGCAAGTCCGCAACCGCCACAATCTTCTGCCGCGCTGATACCGCGTACCTCTGCATTTCTTGCGACGCCAAGATACACGCAGCCAACAAGCTCGCATCTCGCCACGCTCGCGTATGGGTGTGCGAGGTATGCGAGCATGCTCCTGCAACAGTTACATGTAAAGCAGACGCTGCACATCTCTGCGCTACATGCGACCGTGACATCCACTCAGCTAACCCTCTTGCGCGCAGACATGAACGTGTTCCTCTCACTCCTTTTTACTACCCTCTCTCTCCTCCGAACACCACCACCAACAACAACGATGACTCCGACTCATCGGCTACAGCAGCAGCAGCCGCAAAATCAGCTGCAATCAACAAGTTGTTTGGAGATGAGTATTACTCTGATGCTGATGAAGCTGAAGCAGCTTCATGGCTTCTCCCGAATCCTAATAAAACTGATGAACCCAAGTCGATTGATTACTTGTTCTCTAGCTCTGGAAATGATGGTGATGATATTGATCCGTATTTGGATTTAGATTTTGGAGCCGAAGCGAAACCTGATCCGGATCTTAGTTCGGATGGTGTGGTTCCGGATCCGGATCAGAAAGGGGTTCATCATCATCATCTAACAACACTGCAACATCCAGCTGCTTCTATGTTTTCTCTCTCTTCTTACCATCACCACCACCACCACCACCATGTTAGCAATAATAATGGTCATTTTGATGGGTTTGAGAATTCTTCTGCTGCTTGCAAACCTTTTGCTCTCTCCTCTTATCATACTCAGCCTTCTCTTAGTCACAGTGTAAGCGCTCATCTCACTTTGTTTTTATATTCATGCCTAGTCATTTTGGTCTAATTTTATCTCAATTATTAAAACGGATCGAAGAAAAACAAAAGTTCGGATTATTTTAAAAAGCTATTGAAAAAAATAATAAATAGATTGGATTAAATTCAATGAGCTGGGCATATATTGGAATATTATAATCAATTTTTCCTTGATATTATTATTATAGTTTTTTTTTGTAACCTTTGCTTAGATTTTCTTATTGTGGGTTGATCTAGACATGAGGAATCTATATATGTAATAGAATTTTTTTTTGTTGAACAAAGGATAACATTAAATTAAATTAAGTATTTTGGCCGAAAAGGCTAGTACAATCCGAATCTAGCATTGTTTGACAATAATTAGGGGGTAGGGGATATGTAATAGAATATAAAACTAATATTGGGGCGGCAATCATCAGCTTGAGTCTCAAGATTGGTTTTATATTCTATCAATATCAGGAGAATTTTATTATGTCATTGTAGAAATCTAATGGTAAGTAGTAAGTGTTGAATATAGAATTGAATAATGAGTGGATGGTCCTCAAATAGAACATACGTTGGTTGATGATTTAGTTTGTGTAATTATAATACAAAATTTTATACTAACTCAATACTTCAGCTAGATCAATATTCAGCTTGAAAAAAAATGAGTTAGTTTTAGTTGCTTTGTTTGAATTTGCTCTTACATGCATACACTCCATTAAATAATTCATGAAGTATTATCTATATAATTCAGGTGTCATCATCTTCGTTGGACTTTGGAGTAGTGCCTGATGCAAGCAACATTACAGATGTGGCATCAACTGGATTTGACAAGCAACAACAAATGAAGATAATTGGGATGGATAGAGAAGCTAGAGTATTAAGGTACAGAGAGAAGAGGAAGAATCGCAAGTTTGAAAAAACCATCCGTTATGCTTCTAGGAAGGCCTATGCTGAAACTCGGCCTCGCATCAAGGGCCGCTTTGCTAAGCGGACCGACGTCGAGGCCGAGGTTTCTGCGGCCTCTGTTGATGGACTCTTTGCCCCTGACCCTGGTTATGGTGTCGTTCCAACCTTTTAAGGTTTCTTCCACCTTAAAGGAAGCAAAAAAAAAAAAACTACCAATGATGTTTATGGTAATAGTTGATGTAGTATATGTTGTGTTTTATCATTTGTGTACAGTTTAGTCTTTGATCTTGTAGCATAAAAATAGTGCTACTTAATTCCTCTCCTATGTGTTTTAAGGAGTAATTATTGTAGTAGTTGTTGAACTTTTCATTCAAGTGTAAGGATGGTGATGATGATGATCAAAGTTTTGTGGGGATTCTCTAAAGTAGTCTGAACTGGTAATTACGTTGTACTAATTATTATTAAGCCTCTTTTTTTAGGGGGCTTTTGTACTATGTTTTGATTAAACTATAGGGACCTTTTTGCTTTTTTATTTATTTATTGTGTTTTCTTTGTTTAATTCTTAGCGCATCTATATGTGTCAATCTATTGGTGCATTTCAAATCTTTAATATTTTGTTAATTTATAATTGTGTTGAAAAGGAGTTTGGTTAGAATAATTAAATAGGTCATTCCATTGTCCCCATTGATGACCATCTTATCATTCTAAAATTCTACTTATTATAGTGCTAGCAAGTAGTCTAAAGTGCGATAATCTATACAAATATATCAAAAGGCGTGTAAAAACAAGAAACTGTGTCACGTGGCGCTCTCCCTAGAGAGTTTTAGTTCATGCAATCCATGTACAATAAAAAAAATTAAGAAATTGCATAGTATAGGGTTTGATCTCGAAACCTCAAGTACATATACCAATAAAATTTTAACTACTAGGCTAAGTTGTATTTAGTGTTATTATTATAAAGTATTATATTAATAAATGAAATTTTTTCGATTGTGTCTAGCCTTTGTAAAATTCCATATAGTGCTTCTCAAGGCCTCAATTTAGCTTTTCTAATACATAATGTCAATATTTTGGAGACACTGTCATGAAAGATTGACTTGTTTTGGAGATTCAATTTAATCCATGGGCCATGGCTTAAAATTTTTAGGATCATCAATATTAATGTTGAACTTGCTCCAGATGTCCCAGGCCTTAGAGCATTTTCTAAGAATGTGGTCCATAAATTCAGGGAAAAAAAAAAGGCAAGAGCTCCTACTCCTGAAAATTCATAGTTTGGCTTAGATTTTCTTTGCATGGCATCCTATATATTCCACCAAAGTTGCGAGGTTTAGATTTATTTTGGGATGACTCGGGTTATAGTCAAATTTGCTACCCTTGAACCAAGAGGATGCAAGGATATCATTTTTGTTAGATAGGTTAATAGAGTTTGCTCTTTCCATGAGTTCTCTATGCAAATTGAACGATAGGAGTCACTATAAGCTGTTAATCCTTGTTTTTATTATGTTGACCCTTCTTTTAAAGTACAATGAACAATTTTAGAGGTAATGAACCATGTACATGTGAGAACTAGTAGTATATATGTTTGAAAAAAGGTGACTATGTCCACATACGAGTCACTATGAGCTCCACGAACAATTTTTGATACACGTGATCTTTCGGTCAATATTTATTGTTGACTAGATTCATGCAAGACTTTAACTCGATTTTTGTATTATTGTAGTTCCGCAAAAATTTCTCTACCACATGATTAAGACTTGTGACTCTTTACCTAGCTACACTCCTTATTCATTTGGATGCACTCAATCTGCCCAAGCCTCATATTTTTCATCTCTAGCTCTCTATCTACTCTCTTTTATATGCACACCAAATCTGAGGCCCTAGAGCACATCTACTCAGGCTACACAATCAATGTTGATGCATCCTTGGCAGTTGATGGATGGATAAGACTTAGCTTGGAGCTATTGCCAGGTGAAATATTTTCAAGAAAGAGCTATTCTTGCTCCAACTAATGAGATAGCTGGTATGGTTAATTATCATGTTTTCTCGCTTACCAGGTGAAGAAAGAACTTATCTTAGTTCAGATGCAATTTCCATTGAGGAAGGATTTCCATTCAGATGCAAGAGTTATAAGCAAAAAGGTTTTGAAGATTTTAATCTATGATAAAGAGCGTGGGAACTCAAATGTTACCACAAATGTAGTGGATAAAGAAGTATTTTAGAATGTGTAATAAGTACATACTATCAAAACTTTGAACTTATGTGTTTAGTTTTACTTTCAATTTGTTAATATAGTCACTCATAGTTGTATTTATGTTGCATTCGTACTCTAAACTTTTTTTGCAAAAGCGAACGCAAACAATTAGCATCCCTTGCAATTCTGCACTTGTGTTAAACTATATAGATACTACCTTTTAATGCACGCGATGCGTGCAACGACATTTTCCCCAAATCAAACCACTACTCCCCCAATTACCATACCCATATTTCTTAATTTCACGCAATATTTTTTTCTCTCTATTCAATTGAACATCATTTTCATCAATTTCCCCCAATCCAAACCACATACTCGATTGTTTCTCTCTCTATTCAATTGAGACCGTCAATTATTAGCTGAGGATTATCTCAAGCAAGTTGCAGAGTTGGCTTTGGCGGTCACAGAATTGGCTTTCGCTCAGCCTGTCATGGATCGCCGAGCTTGCTTGCGATTATGGCCCAAGCTCTGCAGTTTATGTTGAAAATAGATTATGGGCACAATATTTTGATTTTAATATATGGGTTTAAGTTTTTTTTCCCCCCAAATTCGAGTTCTCATATTATGTCTCAATTTGTTTTAATATTTGGGCTTGAATATTGAAGTTATATTAACAAAATTTGATTTTTTAATTTTAATATATGTGTTTAAGTATTTTTTTTCTCAGATTCATTTTAATATATGGGCACAAAAATAATTCGAATTATTATATTTTGTCTCAAATTTTTTTTTATATATCTAGGGCACGAATATTGAAGTCGTTTTTTATGAATTTTTTTTTTTACCATTTATGATGTAATTTTAATTTCAACTATCTTCGACTTAAATTTTAAATATGCTGTAATTTAATTTTATTTATTTTTTTTTGGAAAAAAAATATAATACAACACATATTCATAAGAGTTATTGTCATTTGAGTTTAATTTTACTCGAACATCGTACATATTTTTAAGATTTACTGAACATAGAACAACACACATAATTTTATTTTTTATAACGAACTGTGTACCTGATTAACGGTAAAGAATCGGCAAATTTCATAGTTCCATATTTCAGAATGTCGTGAAGCTCCAATCTATAAAGAGAACTGTTTTTTTTTTGTTTGGAGTTTGTGTTTGTAATTGAGTTTGTGTTATGAAAAAATTTATTCGAGAGGATGTTATACCGTGTATTTTTTTTTTGTTATAGTTTGTAGTATTAACGTTTGGTAAGTTCTTGATTATGAATATCTTTGATTGAATCTCTTTGATTGGCAAGTTTATTGATTGAATATTATATGAGTTGATTGGGTTTAAATTTGATTTGATTGATATTTTTGTTTTGGCAAGTTTATGCATGGAATTTGGGTTGATTAGGTGGCTATTAGAGGTTGTTTGTGGAAACTTGAAATATAATATTTATGTTGGGGACATTTAAGTAAATTCCAAGGGGGACACCATTGCTCCCCCTTGGCTTATATAATAGATACTAGCTTTTTCTGCACGCTATGTATGCGATGATATTTTAGGCATAACTATTACTCGGTATTAAAAGAAATTAGAAATAAAATTATGAATTATGTATCTACGTTCACCTTCATTAGGTGAGTAAGAAGTATTTAAATACCTAGAGATGTATCTAAAAACATTTTTAAAGTAACTATAAGTGATAAAATTACATATCCAAGTAATGAAAAAACAGATTTTTTTTTTTTTTGGAGTTTGTATTTGTGATTAATTTTGAATATGCGTTGTCTTTGTAATGATAATGCCATTATTTTATTGTCTGTGGTATTAATTTTTGTTAAGTTCTTGATTACGTTTTTTTTAGTTGATTGGATCTAAATTAATTTGATTGAATCTTTTTTATTGGCAAGTTTATGTGATTGACAATTATATGAGTTGATTGGGTTTAATAGAGATTTGGTTGAATTTTGTTTGGTAGGTTTATGTGTGTAGTGGTTTTATATTGTGGAGGGGTGAATATGAAAATTCAAAGGGGGACACCATTGCTCTCCCCTTGGCTTATATATATACTAGCATCTTTTGCACGCGATGCGTGCTTGGATTTTTTTCGAGATAAAAACTCAGTTTTCTTCGACATCAGTAAGAGTCAAAATTTGAATGTTAGACATACGAAGTATAATTGTTTTTAGTTGCAAAATTTGATTGGTTTAGTCTCTGTCACTTAAGTCTCTTACCAGTCTTTTTTTTTGTTTTACTTTTTAAAGTTAAATTCTATGAACAAAATAGAAATTTTATTGAATTTATTTATGATATCTAATGGTTGATTTTTGAATTAAGTACACTACTTCGCAGATTGTGAAGAAAGTTCACACTTTGATTTCAAGTCAAATTTTTGTGACTATGTATTGACGTTGTAGTGTATTGAATTGGTTGTAGTTTGTAAGTGAATTTTTTTAGTTTTTGTAAAGTTCCCTCATTTGAGTGATTTGTATAACGTAAATTATGCAATTCTATGATTTTAGTTGACTTGTGAGTGATTGCTATAATTTTATTTTCGGTATTTTTGTTTGAAGGCCCCCTTTGGTTTGTAAGTGAATTTGTAATTTTGAAAGGCAAAGGGGTAAAATAGTCTCTTCATTGGGCGACCCGCTCGCGACCCGTGACAGGCTACTGCTCGCGCGTGCTTCTGTTTTCCGTTTGTGCTCTATGAGCGATTTTTGACAGTTTGCTCTGATTTTGCGTGCATAAGAGTGGCTTTTCACCACAGATGAATGGGTTGAAGATTATTATTCTCTCTAAAAGCACTTTCTCTCAAGTATCTATTTAGATTGATCATCAAATACAAAATCACACAAAACTTCTTCTCATTTTTGACAAGATTCATACGAGTGTGACTCTTGTTGTTCTTCTTTGTTTCTCGGAGGTGAATTCCGTGCAACCCGTGCTTCGTATAGGGTCAGAATATCGCTTTTGGGAAAGTGTCCCAACACGCTTAGAAGATTCATCGTTCATCTAGTAATCATCTTTGTTACCCTTATTCATTATCTAACAAAAGATAGCTAGTTGTTACTATGCGGTTTTGATGTGCACCATAAGATTGTATGGTTATGGGATATAGTTAATGTGATTTCTTCTAGTTTGTCACCTATAGACATACATAAGTTGTTCCATTCAGTTTCTTAATGAAAATTGGAGAAAATAACTCCTAATCTAAGGTGAAAATGAATCTTTTTAAAGGTTTAAACATGAAAAACTGGAGAAGACAAGCAAGATATTGGGGAAGGAAGCAAACATCGTCTTAGATAAATCTAATATTATAAGTGCAAAGTATCAAACATCTTAGAACATTCACATTTAATATGCTAATTATATCTAGCCTAATTTGAATAATATCGCAAATACATCATTTTGGGGTGATGCACGCGTTAACGTGCTACACAACTAGTTATATAAAATGTTGTGGGTTTTCCAAATATATATTTTATTAAGATACAAATTATTTCTAATTTTTTTTACTAATAGAAAATTAAGGATAGTAATAGTCAAGTTATACATTGCAATCTTAAAGTGATCAAATTGTTGTATTATTCATCTAGAATATAGATCGTACTACTCATTAGCAATTGAGATTACAAATATAACTATATACTATTAAATTTATATTCATTTATGAAAAAGTGAATAATATAAAAACCTATTTAATATTGTTTAAAAGTACTCCAATAAAAATTGTAACAATAATTTTGTTTTGACAAGTTTAGAAAGAAGTTAATACCTAATTTTTACATTCAAAATTTTAAAATTACGAGCATACGTCGAAAATCACATAGTGCCAATACTAAACTCAGATACTAAAAGATCCAAAATTATTCATCAACAAATGAGCCACATACAAGAGTAACCTTGTTGTAATAAATAATTTTTTTTTTTTGGGGTACATAATGGAAATTAGGACACCCTTCTCTCAAGGGAGACTCCTAATGAATCAAGTCGAACTAACTTATTTAACAAAGGTTCCGTAGAAATATCCACGTCTACCGAAGCAGCAGAATTAGTGTGACCTTTTTTTGATAGAAGATCTGCTACTCGATTAGCTTCCCGAAAAATATGCTTAATGGTGTAAAATCTAAAATGCTGAAGTAATTGTCGAATGTCTTCAATTAGGGTTTGGATAGTCCAGGGGTAAGTGTACTGCCCTTGCAGCACTCTTATAACTACTTGATTATCTCCTTCAATATATAGATCTTGAATATGATGTTGAATGGCCAGAATAAGTCTATTTCTTAATCCCCATGCTTCAGCAACTAAAGCTGAGGTTTGACCAAATCGATAAACTTGAGCGGCCACAAGAAGACCAGCTGAGTTGCGAATGGCAACTCCGGCAGCGGCTGATGAGCCAATAACTGAACCATCAAAGTTAAGCTTGAAGCAACTGGATGGGGGAGGTTGCCAGCTAACTGCGATGGAAGTAGGGGACCTGCAACAAGGAATTGAAGAGATAGTAAAGGAAAAATCCATTGTAGTTCGAGTAATCCATTCCAAATACAAATGTCAAGCTCTGTAATAAATACGATTTAAATTAAGCATACTTTCCTCGAAAATAATTGAATTACGTTCCTTCCAAATACTCCACAAATTGTAACAAAACACTTGTAAGGCCTTTGGGTAGGGACGGAGACATGTTAAGCATTGTATAAGATCTTTAGGCACTATATACCGGATTTTTTGACGTATCTTATTTGAATTCCAATAATGACTAATTAGAGGACATGTGAAAAACATTTGTTCCGGTTCCAATTTTCCAACGTATTCCTTTCCTTAGAAGCTCTCGAGCTCGAAGAATGGACTTCCAAATATGAGAGTCTTGTGACTTAGTTTTGTATTCAAAGAAAGAAGTATTCCGAAGATATTTTTGGCGCATAAGAGTTGGCCAAAGAGACTGTTGGTCTGAAAGGATTCGCCATCCCATTTTAGCTAAGTATGCTTCATTTACATGGGCCGTTTTCCAAAAATTCAACCCCCCATATTTTTTAGGGCGACAAATTTTTGACCATGCAATTAGGGGTAATCTAGTAGAGTTCGTTGAGGAGCGCCAGAAAAACTTTCGATTAATATTATCTATTGTAGAGCATATTTTCTTGGGAAGCTGAGTCGTTGCCATAAGATAAGCTATGGATGATTCTAGATGACTCTGAATAAGAACCGATTTTCCAGCCTTCGAGAGAAAATGATTGTGCCAAGAATTAATTTTGTTGTCAACTTTTTCAACTAAGTTGTGGAATTAGATCACAACTAAATGCTTGATGAATTTCCTACAATATCGTTCATCAATCATTACATTAAATCAACATATTGCTAGTCAACCAAACCTTGATAGCAACGAAAGTACTAACTTAATGTTATCATAAAAACAAATTCCATCAATAGAATAAACCTGAAGACTAAAGTAAGCTAGAGATACTACAACTTGATAGACAAACTTCATATTAAGCTTAAAGTTGGAATGACCGCCTCGACGATTCAACATCTGCTCTGCTACAATCTGATAGAACACCAAATAATGGCAGAGTTAACTTTGATAAATACATATATATATTCTTGTAACAACTAGGTATTGACATTAAATATATAATCATCTCAACTTTTAAAAACACTCGATTTTTAAAATCCTTTTTAATATTAACTTGAATACTAGCATAACAATTAAAATATAATACATCTATCTATTCAATTAAAAAAAACAATTATCTTACCTCCTATCTCCAAACGGTTTTCAACATTTGATAATGTTCTTGTAGGTCTACGATTTGATTCTAAACGCTGCTCATGTTGATGTTGCATAGTTGAAGCAACTTCCCGTGGAAGCATATGTAAGTTCTATTGACTATCAATCTAAGAATAATATCAAACAATAATAGAATCTATATAATACTATAAAGCAATAAAGATTTGCTTATGTGTCAAGAGCAAATTGAATTGTTGATGTGTCAATCCTTTATAATATCTTTGATAATTTTTTGCCACGTGTATTTGCCTCTAAATATTTCTGTTATGCATTATTTTTTTTTAGGCATATAATTGGAAAGCTATTTAAGAAAGTTCTCTGTTATGGAATGTAAATGAACTAAATTTTAGGAATCGATTGCTATTGATTTAGTAATTACTTATGCATCATGAAACTACCAAAAAAAATATATCTCCTAAATCCGATATTTTAGGCACTAATTAAAAAAAATTATATCCCCTAAATACGGTATTTTAGAAACTGATTAAAAATTCATATCCCCTAAATTCGATATTTGAGTTACTAATCATATATTTTGGCACTAATTAAGAAATAAATTTATAGCAAGAAGCTGATAATTTAGGTACTACTTAAGATATTACAACTATTTAAATGAACATGTTGTAATCTCTTCTTAAACCGAAAATAAAACAAAAGTCTTAACATATTATAATAATAAACTTAAAGTTTACCAAGGGACGTATTAATCATACAATAAGTTGTATTATAGGTTTTTTTAAAAAGTTCAAATTATAAGATCATTGACCACATATACATACCATCAAAATTATAAGTTCATTGCAAACAATAATAAAATCATGGGCCGTCATATTACAAAGTGTACGGTGTATCCCCTTTCATTGTAAAATATCACATCGCAGTATTTAAAGTCCGTTAGGAATATGCTATCTTAACTAGTAAATGTATGGCATCTCTATTTAAGGTTATAGATTAAAATTACATATAGAACTTATGTGAAATTTGTTGTCCATTATTTTAGTGTAGTTGTATCTTTGTGAAGTTTATAAGTCATATACTTCTTCCGTTTCGAATTACTCGCTACACTTTGAAAATTCCACTATTCATGAGTGAGATTTGACCATGCATTATTTACTATTAGATAAAATCAAATGTTATAATGTAATATGTTGTCGGATTTGTCTCAATGTATATTTTCAAAAAATCAGAAATTTATACTTTACTCTAATAAATAATTAAAGATATTAGTAGTCAAAGTAGTGGATCGACAAGCGTAAAAGTCAAAGTGTAGCGAGTAATTTGAAACAAAAGAAGTATATATTTGTTCAATTTATTCACAACAACCGAATCACAACTAAAAAAAATATTACCATACATATGAAATTTGAGAGCTCATAATTTCTAGGTGTTCATCTCAAAAGAAGATAAAATGTCACATAATATATTTCCACATATAAATTGATTTTTATTTCTATATATTACCGTTCATTTGAAACAAGTATTATTGACCTGGGTCAGTTAGCTAATCACAAACTCACAAAAAAATGAAAAAAAGCTAAGGGTGAATTGTGCATGTAACAAATAATTGACAATACAATTTATTCTATATTTTACTTTCCAAAATAAATAAAAAAATGGGTGAAATAGTATGAAACTTACAAGCTTTAAATTCTAAGAGAGGTGCATAGAATCTTACTTCTATCTAGAAGTCTAATATAATCTTAACAAAATCTAAGTTTGCTAATAAAGTTCCAAACTGTAACAAACCCTTGCTTAGAACTCTCAGTTTTCATTGCCATAAAGATTATGTCTTTTTCCATCTCAATTTGAACATCTAAAAAGTGAACCATCATCTTCATATAAAAACTTATGTAGATAACATCTGAATCTCACACATCTAACGTTAATGGATAAAAACACAATCAAATTCATTTTTTCTCCATTTTCGAAAATATCAAGTGTGTTCAATGAATCTGTGGTCAAACTTTTTGGATAACTTTTTTCGAATAAATCTGAAATTGAACAGGATATTTTTTCTTTAATAACATAAGATTCAATTGATCGAATGTAGCAATTTTTCAAATAAATCTCCATTTTATTTAAATATGATATTGTCCGAATTCAGGAGAAAGGTTCAATTAAATATAACAATTCTAGCTATGTTTTAAATCTCCATTTTTTGTTTGTAATTTGTATGGATTCAGTTAGCCATATCAAGAGTTACCAGCATTAGGGTTTGAAATTTTAATTGTGATAAAGATCACGAGATCTCAAGACAACAAAAGAGTGGGGGTGAGAGGGACTGTGGAAAGTATGGACGACAGAAAGTGGGAAAAGAAGTGGTTGCATGATTGAATCCCAATAATGGAGCGAATTGTGATTTTATTTGGTCCTCAATGTGAAGTAATGGGTAGAGCAAAAACTTTTTCAATCAACGCCGCACGATAATATTAATTACATCAGTCATTGAACGCGCGGGTTATAAGTCAGTTTTAAAATATTCATCATAAACGATATGATTATAAAAAGTTTAAATCATGATCTAATATTCACCCCATGATTTTGGGAGAAACATCATAAAGTCACAAAATTTATAAATAAAAAAAAAATTCGTGCATTTTGCACAGGTCAAAACCTAGTATCAACTAATAAAGCAGGAAAGAACACACCAGAACTTTTACGTGGAAACCCAAGAACTGGGAGAAAAACCACGAATCTGCACTAGGAATCGATGAATATTCAAGAAAGATTACAAAAGCACTCAAGAACTCTCTCTACAGCTTTTTCTCTCTCAAATATGTGTTTAGAGATGAAGAATCTAATAATTATAATTAGTGCACCTATTTATACCCTCATTAAACAAAAGAAAATCCATAAAATTGAAACCTTGCGGCTCGACATCCCGCGGGCGCAGGGTCCTAGCCCGCGGGCGGACAGAAACACTGATGAAACTCGTCAATTTCGTCAGTTCTTCGTAAAACCGTCAAAACTTTCTCGTTTCTCACCGGAATTGGACATATGACCTATCATTTGAAATCTCTCGGAACAAGCTATCACCTCCACTTTGAATCACCTCAAAATCATTTATAGATTGAAAGATATGTCCATTCAAAGTTAGCCTTATGTCCCAAATGACGTTTTCCTTCTACGCAACCTCATCTCCACACCCATACACCTCCATGAGCTTCATATACTACCATATACCCAACAGCATATATTGTGGTTGCTAATCCTAACAAACAAAAAAAATATATAAGTAATTACTTCATAAATACTAATTACAACTCAAAACAAATTATAATAATAATTTACCTCTTCAAGATTGGGAAGTTCCACAACAAAATATTGATTGTAGTATGCATATTCAACTGGGTCTTTATCAAAAAAATATGCTCTAAAATCTTCATCAATTGAAGAAATCGGAACTAACTAAAATTTAACATGTTCATCACCTCGTGAAGATGGTAATGAAACTTTATAATATAACTCATTAGCAGACAATTCATTTTTTTTTCTTTTGCTCAACTTCGTCTTCTCTCAAAAGCCTTAATGTAATTGCTTCTACTCCTCTTATTCTATGAGCTTCAATATCATATCTACGTCTTATTAGAATAATCTAAAAATTTAAGGGAAAATGTGAAGTTACTAGAAAGTTGTACAAATAAAAATCTAGTAAGTTTTAACATATTTTCCCCTCAAAAAAAAAAAAAAAAATTGTAACATATTTTCTAGAAAGCTTATTTGATGTAGTTGATGTAGAAAATCTAGAGACAAATTAAAAAATAATGTAAATGAAACATCTAGATTATAACACTCTAGGTTAGCTACATCAAGATCTATAAATAGGCTTGTATACCATGGCATTTGCAAGAAATAAGAAGAAAGATTTCCCCATATATACTACTACTCGTCTTAATATTCTACACCTCACTCCACAACTAAATACAAACCAAGACTCCAAATATAATATCCACCACGTTCTTCCACTCAAATTTCTAATATTTGGTATCAGAGCTTGTAACATACCCAACATATATACCAATATCTTTCCCAAATGGCCAACACCCAATTTCCCATTCCAATTTTTGGGGGAGAAAATTATGATTTTTGGAAGTTAAAAATGAAAACATTGTTAAGATCTCATGGCATATGGAGATTGGTTGATCAAGGCTATCAAGAATACAAGATGAAAGCTCTTTAAGTGAAGCACAAAAAAAAAAGCTTGAGGAAGAAAGGATGAAGGATGCCAAAGCCTTGTATTTAATACAAAACGCACTCACCGAGCCAATATTTCCAAGAATCATAAGGGCCGACACGGCAAAGGAGGCGTGGGAGATCTTGCAACAAGAATTTCAAGGAGATAGCAAGGTGAGAAGTATCAAACTTCAATCTTTAAGAGGTGAATTTGAAAACTTAAAAATGAAAAAAGGTGAAACAATGAAAGACTATTTTTCAAGAGTAGTTGAAATTGTTAATCAAATGAAGTCATAGGGAAGATATTTCAGATGAAAAAATTGTAAAGAAAATTTTGTTAACTTTAACGGATAAATATGACGACATTGTGGCTATAATTGAAGAAACAAAGGATTTATCAAAAATATCGGTTGAACAATTAATAGGATCATTGGAGTCTCATGAACAAAGAAAAAATAAACATGCAAATGAAGAAGTTGAAGAGATGGTTTTTCAAGTAAAATTAACTTTAAAGAAGAAAGAAGATAAAAAGGAAATTTCATCAAAGAATGATGGTGATGGAGAAGAAGAGAAGCCAACAAAATACAAAGGCATAGACTCCAAACTTTTTTGTGAAATTTGTAAGTTGACTAATCATGTTAGTGCCAATTGCTACTTCAAAGGAAAGACACAATGTTGGATATGCAAAAGGTTCGGTCACATTGGGAAAAATTGTAAGTACAAGAAAAATAATGAAATTGCCAATTTTGGTGGAGAAACAAATGAAGAAACATAATTTTGAGGGTTGCTAATGGCAAGTACATTAGCAAAGATATTTGGTGACATAGGCACCAATAGTAAAAGAAAAGGTTGGAAAAATAAAGTTTCGCAGATTGGCCGGTGACAAGAGCATCAGTGTAACAATTGGTAACACCAGTACCAAATTAAGAGAAGACTAATATTCTATGGAGAAGAATCAAATGGAGGTTGCGGTGACATGGGCGCCAGCACAACAAAATTATAAGTGTAATGCTTGGTGAAGGTTGATGACAAGTGCATCAACAATGATCAAAAACTTTTTAGAGCATACATCTAAGAGTACAAGATTTTTAGATTAGGGGGAGTATTAGAATAATCTAAAAATCTAAGGGAAAATATGAAGTTACTAGAAAGTTGTACAAATAAAAATCGAGTAAGTTGTAACATATTTTCTAGAAAGCTTATTTGATGTAGTTGATGTAGAAAAATCTAGAGACAAATTAAAAAAGAATGTAAATGAAGCATCTAGATTAGAACACTCTAGGTTAGCTACATCAAGATCTATAAATAGGCTTGTATACCATGGTATTTGCAAGAAATAAGAAGAAAGATTTTCTCATATATACTACTACTCCTCTCAATATTCTACACCTCACTCCACAACTATAACAAACCAAGACTCCAAATATAATATCCACCACATTCTTCCACTCAAATTTCTAACACGTCTTTCAACTCTAAATATGAGATTATTTTTTGTAGGTTCAAAAGTTAAATAAGAAAGAAGATAATATAAGAAAACAATGAAAAAAAAATCCTAAAAACATTATATAATCATAAACACTATTCGGTTTACATTGGACCATATTCGTAAAAATACTAAGGCAAACCGAAGCAGTATAAGCAAAAAGGCCAAAATCAGTTTTTGGTCGTAAAAATAATTGAGTAAAAAATGCCCAAATGACTATAAAAAATCCTAACAAAAAACTTTCAAAATTGTGATTTTTTGAAAGCACTTGGTATAATAGATATTATTGAAGTGCATGTAAAAGCTAAAGTTGAAAGTTTTGGAGATAAAGGTTTGTTAACAAATTTTGATATTAATATTTCATTGCGATTTCTAAGAACAATTATTTGTGCAAAAACCAAACCAAGGGCAAAGATATAGAAAGTCAGAATAAATTGTCATATAAAAGTAGATACTTTCTTCAACACAGCATGGTTGTATTTTTTAGAATAGTAACCAAAAAAACATACTTCAACTGGGTTTGGTTTTTGTGATCTCAATACAACAATGCCTAATATACCACAAACACACAACAACAAAATAAAAAAACTCAAAAATAGATATTGGATTCTCAAATGCCAAGTGTTGGTTAATGCCATATTTTTTTTATCAGACAAAGGAAAAAGAGGAAAAGAAATGGAGTAATATTGAGTTGGAGAAGACAAATTAAAAGAAATGACAGAGAATTGGAGAAGACAAATTAAAAGGAGTAAGCAACACACTATATAGAAATGACAGAGAAATGGAGAAGACAAATTAAGAGAAATGAGCAACACTATATATATAGAAGTATAAAAACTGCCCTCTTACTTTCTTAGAGTTGGAACTTGGAAGTGGCCGGAGTTGTTGGCTGGTCATTGAAGAAAAACCAATTCCCATTTAACTAAAGTCATAATGACCCTACAAGCAGCCCCGTTTATGAGATTTTGGAGGCCCAAGGGCAAGCCTACATATTAGGGCCCTGATTAAGTCCAAGTTTTTTGAACATTTTATTTTTTGGTCTAGACCAAAAAATAAACAATTTTTTGGTCCGAAATTTTTGAAAGAGACGTTAAGATAAGGAGGTAAGTATTTGATTAGTTAATATGTCAATCAGAAAACCCAAAAAAAAAAATTGAAAAGATGCACAATTAAATGATTAATAAAGAAATTTCAAATAAAGTTACAACCATCGAAAGACCAAACGCGGAAAATTTAATCTGGACCGAAATAAAGTGATAAAAAATAATTGAAATTTATATTAGATAATATCAAAATTTTATTAAAAAAAATTATGGATTAAAGGTCTGTTCTTTTTAATTAATTTGCTTTGCATTATTTTAATAAAATATTATGAACTACTCTAAACTTATTCAGAACAAAAAACAATATGGGTAAAATTAAATTTATCATTTTGTTAATAGTTTAGATTACACTTATTGATTAGAGTAAAAATACCTGTTTCTCTGTCTACTTTAGTTAGAGATTTACTTTTGATTGGGTGATATGACTTTAGTCTGTCAATTAGCAATACTATATTTGTCCCTTTACCACATCGGGTCAATACACCACTAAATCTGGATACCACATTCTCTCTCAAAATAATGATATCTATAGCATGAACCCCCTTTTAGTTTCGAAATTTTTCCGACTAATATGGGGACTTCGCATCATGCCAAAATGGAAAATTTTCCTCTGAAAATTATTCCACAACGGTTTAGCAACAACAACTAACCTCTCACACCGTGGTCTGTCCACATCTGATGTGTGTACAACCTGCAATCTAGAACCTGAGACATGCCAGCACATTTTCAGGTTTTGCCATTTATCCACGGTGGTGTGGCAAACCAGCCGATTGGGAATTATCTCCAACTCTTCTCCACTTATGACCTTCAAAGATTGGCTCATCGCCTGCATTCATTATTTCTATCAACAGGACGGGTACAACGGTGATCGTCTCCCCTTGTTTGTGGCCATCTTATGGGCTATCTGGCAGGGTCGAAATAAACATATTTTCGATGGCTTAGTTCCAGATTTAAGTTTAGTACACTCTCTGGCAGAACAAGGTTTTCAGCAACACATCACCTTTATGGCCACTCCTCCTCCACAGTGTCAGGCTTCGCGCAAAACAACTGGTGGGCCGCCAGGATTCCTTTTTGTTCATTATGGGAAATCTTTCTCTGGGAATCCACAATTACATATCCAAGTGGATGGCTCTTGGGTGAAGTCCTCACCTTTGGCTGGTGTTGCATGGGTGGCGGATCATATCATTACCAATGCTAGGGAGGGGCAAGGAAGTTGCATTCATGCATCTTCTGCTCTAGTTGCTGAAGCTTGGCATTGTCTAGAAGCCTTGATTTGGGCCCATGCACAGGGGTATCTTCACATCATGCTCTATACAGACTCTGAGATTTTGGTCCGAAGTTTACTTCAACAGAGCACACAACCAATTTCGATCGCCTGGACTCTCACTAACATTTGCTACCTGGGACAACAATTCAAATGGTGTCGGATTACAAAGGTTAATCGGCCACAGGTTCAGATGGGCCATGAGCTAGCTAATCAGGCCCGCCGGGGACAACTTCCAATAGTCTACCTTTAATTTCGCTTTACTTCTTTAATTTCGCTTTAGTTATTGTACGTTTTACCGATGTCCAAAAAAAAAAAAATCATTACATTAACATCAACATATTGCTAGTCAACCAAACCTTGATAACAACGAAAGTACTAACTTAATGTTATCATAAAAACAAATTCCATCAATAGAAAAAACCTAAAGACTAAAGTAAGCTAGAGATACTACAACTTGATAGACAAACTTCATATTAAGCTTAAAGTTGGAATGACCGCCTCGACGATTCAACATCTGCTCTGCTAAAACCTGATAGAACACCAAATAATGGCAGAGTTAACTTTGATAAATACATATATATATATTCTTGTAACAACTAGGTATTGACATTAAATATATAATCATCTCAACTTTTAAAAACACTCGATTTTTAAAAATCCTTTTTAATATTAACTTGAATACTAGCATAACAATTAAAATATAATACATCTATCTATTTAATTAAAAAAAAAACAATTATCTTACCTCCTATCTCAAAACGGTTTTCAACATTTGATAATGTTCTTGTAGGTCTACGATTTTGATTCCAAACGCTGCCCATGTTGATGTTGCATAGTTGAAGCAACTTCCCGTGGAAGCATATGTAAGTTCTATTGACTATCAATCTAAGAATAATATCAAACAATAATAGAATCTATATAATACTCTAAAGCAATAAGGATTTGCTTATGTGTCAAGAGCAAATTGAATTGCTGATGTGTCAATCCTTTATAATATCTTTGATAATTTTTTGCCACATGTATTTGCCTATAAATATTTATGTTATACATTACTTTTTTTTTTAGGCATATAATTGGAAAGCTATTTACGAAAGTTCTCTGTTATGGAATGTAAACGAACTAAATTTTAGGAATCGATTGCTATTAATTAGTAATTATTTATGCATCATGAAACTGCCAAAAAAAAATATATATAAGTAATTACTTCATAAATACTAACTTAAAACAAATTATAATAATCATTTGCCTCTTCAAGATTGGGAAGTTCCACAACAAAATATTGATTGTAGTATGCATATTCAACTGGGTCTTTATCAAAAAAATATGCTCTAAAATCTTCATCAATTGAAGAAATCGGAACTAACTGAAATTTAACATGTTCATCACCTCGTGAAGATGGTAATGGAATTTCATAATATAACTCATTACCAGACAATTCATTTTTTTTTTTTTTTGCTCAACTTCGTCTTCTCTCAAAAGCCTTAATGTACTTCTAATCCTCTTATTCTATGAGCTTCAATATCATATCTACGTCTTTCAACTCTAAATATGAGATTATTTTTTGTAGGTTCAAAAGTTAAATAAGAAAGAAGATAATATAAGAAAACAATGAAAAAAAATACTAAAAACATTATATAATCATAAACACTATTCGGTTTACATTGGACAATATTCGTAAAAATACTAAGGCAAACCGAAGCAGTACAAGCAAAAAGGCCAAAATCAGTTTTTGGTCGTAAAAATAATTGAGTAAAAAATGCCCAAATGACTATAGAAAATCCTAACAAAAAACTTTCAAGATTGTGATTTTTGAAAGCACTTGGTATAATAGATATTATTGAAGTGCATGTAAAAGCTAAAGTTGAAAGTTTTGGAGATAAAGGTTTGTTAACAAGTTTTGATATTAATATTTCATTGCGATTTCTAAGAACAATTATTTGTGCAAAAACCAAACCAAGGGCAAAGATATAGAAAGTCAGAATAAATTGCCATATAAAAGCAGATCCTTCCCTCAACACAGCATGGTTGTATTTTTTAGATTAGTTTAACCAAAAAAACAAACTTCAATTGGGTTTGGTTTTTGTGATCTCAATACAACAATGCCTAATATACCACAAACAAACAACAACAAAATAAAAAAACTCAAAAATAGATATTGGATTCTCAAATGCCAAGGGTTAATTAATGCCATATTTTTTTTGTTATCAGACAAAGGAAGAAGAGGAAAAGAAAATGGAGTAACAGAGAGTTGGAGAAGACAAATTAAAAGAAATGACAGAGAATTGGAGAAGACAAATTAAAAGGAGTAAGCAACACACTATATAGAAATGACAGAGAGATGGAGAAGACAAATTAAGAGAAATGAGCAACACTATATATATATATAGAAGTATAAAAACTGCCCTCTTACTTTCTTAGAGTTGGAACTTGGAAGTGGCCGGAGTTGTTGGCTGGTCATTGAAGAAAAACCAATTCCCATTTAACTAAAGTCATAATGACCCTACAAGCAGCCCCGTTTCTGAGATTTTGGAGACCCAAGGGACAACCTACATATTAGGGCCCTGATTAAGTCCAAGTTTTTTGAACGTTTTATTTTTCGGTCTAGACCAAAAAATAAACAATTTTTTGGTCCAATTTTTTTGAAAGAGACGTTAAGATAAGGAGGTAAGTATTTGATCAGTTAATATGTCAATCAGAAAACCCAAAAAAAAATTGAAAAGATGCACAATTAAATGATTAATAAAGAAATTTCAAATAAAGTTACAACCATCGAAAGACCAAAGGCGGAAAAATTTAACCTGGACCGAAATAAAGTGATAAAAAATAATTGAAATTTATATTAGATAATATCAAAATTTTATTAAAAAAATTATGGATTAAAGGTCTGTTCTTTTTAATTAATTTGCTTTGCATTATTTTAATAAATATTATGAACTACTCTAAACTTATTCAGAACAAAAAACAATAGGGGTAAAATTAAATTTATCATTTTGTTAATAGTTTAGATTACACTTATTGATTAGAGTAAAAAGACCCGTTTCTCTGTGGATTCGACCCTACTTCCCTATCTACTTTAGTTAGAGATTTAGGTTATTACTTTTGATTGGGTGATATGACTTTAGCATGTCAGTTAGCAATACTATATTTGCTACATAAACGTCTTATTCACGCCGCTTAATGGATTAAAATTTTTATCAACTCATAAGTGAGACAAGTAGGTTGCAGCTGCTTTTTTAATCACTTAACAAAGACAATGGAGGAAGAATATCAGATTGGACAACGTTGAATATTTCTTGTCCAGCACAAGTGCATACTCACTCTCTAACTATCTCAATAAATCCACAATCTAGTGGCTGTTTTGGCCTCCATAGATTAGAAATTCTATGAGAACTACTCACCAAGTAATGGCTTAAGGAAAACTAATAGTCTAGATATTGCAATTTCACAAATCAATCTGCTAACAGAAACCTTCTCCAAATCAAAATAAGATTCCAACCAAACTCTAAATAAAATACACAATCTGAAAATAAGCCCTCAAATTATCAACAACAACCCCAGAATTATTTTGAATTATTTATATTATTAAATTAAATGCACAAAACAATACATAAAATCATAAACCAAACCACAGATTTTACAAGAAATTACTTCGAATTTGTGTTTATAACAACCAAATAAACTACTACCAACAATATCAAATCATCATAAACTGCATTTTTGAACAATTTCAACCAAAAATTTCAAGCAAATTAATGTACTTCAATTGAATTAATGTACTTCAAATTCGAACAATTTCACACACATTCACAACAATTTTGACCCATTTCAACCAAATACACAGCATTTTCGAACAATTTCAAGCAAATAAATGTACTTCATTTTCGAACAAATTCAAGCATACATACAACAATTTCGTTCCAACAATTCAATTGGTAAACCCGCACTCACAATTTCGAACCACCAAAATTCACCTTCTTCAGATATAAAGGGTTGCCTGCTTTCCACGACCTACTTTTGAACGCCACCAGTAGTAACGTCCTTCGCCGACGTCAATTACAGCAGCAGCAGCAACGACCACAAGCCCCACGACCGTCGGCGGGAGTGATTTGGGCCGTCGAAATGTGGGAGGGTTTGGGTATGAAATTTGGGAGGGAAGAAAATTTGGGTTTTTTTTTTTTAGAGCAAAATCGTGGATGAGGAGTATATTGAATTGAAATCGAGAAAGAGGAGGGAAAAAAAACCTGACATTTCATTTCCAATTGGGCGGCGGTTTGATTGGGCGGCGTTTCAAACCGCCGCCCATATCTAACGTAGATATGGGCGGCAGTTTGAACCGCAGCCCAATTGAACCGCCGCCCAATTAAAAATTTCTTTTTTGAATATTTTGGGCTGCGTTTTTGGTTTTAACCGCAGCCTATATACAATTTCGAACCGCAGCCCAAATGCTTTTTTCTACTAGTGGACTCACACTAGAGCTAGACTGTCCCGCCTCATAGACTGAATCAGTGAATAATCTACGAGGTAATGGATGAGTAGGAGTCCAAGAAAAAGGAGGCACAAAAGACATGCTTGAAGCCAAATTGTGTAAACCATTTGTTGATATGGAAACAGATACGGTAGGAAGAGAAGCAACGATTGATGCTGTGACTTTAGAAGGCACAACTGTACAAATATGAACCATAGAAGGCTGTGAAACGCTGCTAGGTACATCAATGGTTGACACCGATGGGGAAGAAGACATATTGAATCAAGCACGTAAAGGAGAACGTAAAAAAAAATTAGGGTTAGGGTTTTTAGAAAAATTTGTTGGCTCTTGATACCATGTTAAAAATAATAATAGGAGGCTCTACCCAATTAGGGAGCCCTAGCACTCATATATATATAAACGAGTAATAATACACAATTACAAGAATAACCTTAGGGTTACGCTATTACCAACCAAAACCCACCTTAACTCCGACTCAAAGCCACCGAAGTTATATTCTTTATTGTTTCCTTCTTCGTATCTTAAATCTTCTTCAATTTATTGTTTTATAGAATTTCTTTCTCCAATATGAGTAATTGATTTAGGAGGATGAAATTTATGTTGATGCAAGAAGTTGAGGTTGAAGGAGGAGAGAGAAAATGAAATTGGTGTTGATGAAAATGGTTGAAGTTGAAGGAGGAGAGAGAAAATGAAATTGGTGTTGATGAAAGTGGTTGAGGTTGAAGGAGGAGATAGAATGAATGGAAAAATCTGATTTTCTTGGTGAAATTAGCAAGGAGATTAAGTTAGATTAGAAATTTGATTAATGTTGGATGAGTATACTAATTGTTGGTTTAAGTTTATTTATGATAAGAGTACTTTGGTCTTTTTATTGAATTTTTTTTACTAAATAAGGATAGTTTGTAACTTGTTTCACATAATTTTAACATCCCTTTATAGTTATTGTTGCAGATAAAAACTAACGGAGGTAGTATAAAACTATATTAGCCATTCAAATGAAAAATCTGCAGTATAATATTTATGTTGAAAAAACAATTAAAAAAAATACAAACTACACATTTTCAATATCTAAAAAACTTGTAATTGAACAACCATATTAAACAAAGCACCACAACGCATAAAATACATATATTTTGGGTTCTGATACAAAATTAATAAAGGAATATTTTGCCATTGTGTTATATAGAATGGACATACAAGATACCTTGATTAAAATTGAAGTCTTGCTGCAACAATTTGGTGTCAACGAATTTCCAACAATATATTTATTTATGGTGCTTGAAGGTGTAATTACTTAAGGTGATGTAAATATATCTACCATATGATATCAATTATACATCACTCGCTTAATATTTCATCATCTTTTAATGGAACCCTACGTTGTTTGGCGGAGCATTATCAAGATATTATGGTTGTAGTTTGTGAGTTGAGTTCTCCTAATTTTTTCACAACTTTCACTTGAAATTGAAGGTGACTAAAAAAACGGGTCACAAGGGGCCTTACGATTGAGTTAATATGTAATCTCATGCCCAAATATTGGGCTAACAAGTAAATTAAAATTGTACTTTTAGTCTTGCCAAAACCCGCCCATTTTTCTAGCAGATCGGGGGGGACCATGAAATCCGAATAAGAAAGATACAATAAATGATTTATTGTGACATATTGGCTGTCGTTTATATAATATTCTCCAAAAGAAAGAATAGGAAAATAAGAGTGGCGGTGGTACCTCAAGTGAGATGGAAAGGAAAATATTATTACTTAGAATAAGACATCCACAAAATTAAACTATCTATTCAATCCTTTTCAATGTTTCTTTTTTTCGGCAAAAGGTAAATATACCGCAGCTAGGAGCCCTTCCTTGCCTTTATGGCAAGATTGTGGCCTTTTCAATGTTTTAACATTTTATATATTATTATATTAACCACGTAGAAATAAGTGATGCTTTTTTAAAAAAATACGGAGTAAAGAAAGGGTAGTTTCATGTTTCTCTTCATGATAAGCATAACATGTTTCTCATGAGGGCCGGGTATTTGTGTCATTTCATGTAATAACTGGGGCTAATATTGTAAATTGCTCTTCTTCTTCCTCTATTCTCTCAACTCCATCAATGGCAACTGGGTCTTCTTCCTTCATTCTCTCACGGTCTCACCTCCATCAATGACAGTGGGTTTTCTTCCTCCATTCTCTCACCTCCAACAATGGCATTCTAAGACTTCAATGGAGAAATCAGTGGCTTCAATGGAGAGATTGACACTCAAAAACATCATCAATGGAAAAGGAAGATAAATCCTACCCTATGGGGTTAACCATGCCATTATTTCTCCAATTTTGTTAGGGTTTTTTGTTTAATTCGATGACGAAGTCGTCGAAATCGTGAAGGAGGAGGAAGAAGATAGAGAACGACGAAGAAGATGATGGTGAAGGTGAAGGTTCAGCCATTACAGATGAGGGAAGGAGGAAAGGAGAAGGAAGGAGGGAAGGAGGAAAATGATGAAGACCTTTGAATCTCCTCTCCTTCGGGCAGGCGACAGTGGCATTTTTAGTATGGGTTCAGCTGAACCATACTAGAACCGAAAAAAAAACCAGATAGTTTTTTTTTAATAAATAAAAAATTGTAAATAAAAAATCAGAAAAGGAATAAATACTTGTACTCCTATTAAAATTTGTGCATAAACTTTGTATACTAGCGCGCGTCCAACTGGTTGAAACCCAAGTCCGGGGCTCGAAACCCAGCCCTTTGTTTTATTTATTTTTTATTTTTTTGTCATTCACAATTGCAAACCCTAAGTATATCGGTTCTTCCTCTCCTCTGTCAGCCTTTGTCGTCTCTTTCAGATCAACAGTTCTTTTGGCTCGGCTACTAATACTCCTGCTACGGTGTTGCCTTCTGCCACTGTCTCGGGCTCGAGTTCTCTCGGCAGGTTCGGTTTTTTTTTTAAAAAAAAATTAAAATTAATGGTCATAATGAGGTTGCAGACTTGCAGTATTAGAAAGACAAACCAAAGTAATACAAATATGACTACACAGTGTCATATCTAGGATTTTAAATAGAATGGGCCAAACTTATAGTGTTGATGACTTTGTTCTATAAATATTATAAAAATCGCTCAGAGATAAATACGTAAATATGATAAGATAATAGTAGGATATATTTATGTGAATGAGAGGGTGTGTGTGACCTATAAACGTTTTAGTAGTGGGAATAATATATGTTAAAATAATAAAGGAATCACTCAGAATATTAAATTAGTAAAAGTAGTATTATGTGACTAGATAAAATAGAAGAATTATGAAGAGTATTATATGAATGTTATGGTCCACAAATTGAAATTCCTTATCAAAAAATGAGGAAAATAAATATAACATATAACAGAAAAACCATATTTTACATCTAATTAATAAATATTGTAAGGGCCTGTTCTCCCCAGCTTATTTTCAGTTCAGTTCAGTTCAGCTCTCTTCAGTTCAGTTCAGCTCCAATCCGTTCAGTTCAGTTCAGATCAGTTCATTTCAGTTCATATCAGTTCAGTTCAGTTCAGTTCAGTTCAGCTCCATTCTTTTATAACCATTTTGTTAAATATTATTATTATGTTGGTATAATTTATTTTACTAATTACTCTTACGATTATTATTATTATTTAAATATATATCATTACTATTAAGTATTATTATTATTATTATTATTATTATTATTATTATTATTATTATTATTATAATAATAATTATTATTATTATTATTATTATTATTATTATTATTATTATTATTGTTGTTGTTGTTGTTGTTGTTGTTGTTGTTGTTGTTTCTATTTATTATTTTGTTTATTATAGCTTTACTCATTATTATTACTATTATTATTAGGAGGAATATGGTTTAGGTCAAAGCACAAATAAACCCACTTTTTTTATCCCATAAACCAATCAAATCGCGTCAAGACGGTTTATGATGTAATTTTTGCGGTCCAACCCAATCATTATTTTTATTACTAAATATTTTTATATTATTAAATCTAATTATTAAAATAGTAATATTAATTTACTTCTTATATATTATTGTTATTATATATCATCATCAAGTATTAATATATTAATACAAATAATATAAAATAATTATTATTAATTATCATTATTATCATTAATTACCATTATTATTATTAATTTATGATTATTAATATTATTTATTTATAACTATCATTTAAAATATCCAAAATACTATTATTATTATTCATTATTATTACTTATCATTATAATTATTATTTAATATTCATATTATTACTGTTTAAAATATTATTAATATATTTATTACATTCAGTTTATTTCAATTTAATTTAATTCAATTCAATTCAGTTCAGTTCAGTTCAGTTCAGTTCAGTTCAGCTCAGCTCTGATAAGTTCAGTTCAGTTCAGTTCAGATCAGTTCAGCTCCAATAAGTTCAGTTCAGTTCAGTTCAGTTCAGCTGTTTTATGTCGAAGAGAACCGGCCCTAAGTCAAAAATTTAGTTACTTATTAAGTTATTATATAGATTTTATTGCTATAACATAGAACGCATACTTTGAATCATATATATTATAAATATTCTTTTGGAACAAAAAATTTACCATGCAATTTACAGAGATTCAAAAGCTAGTTGCTCCATAATCTCAAAAATTACCTAGTCAACAACTTAATGATCTAGCAAAATTTATTCCTAAAACAAAGGAAGTAGTTTTATGTTCTTTGAAGCAGATTAGTCAACAAGGAATGTGGTAGTATTATACTGGTGAAAAGTGAAAACTCAGATGACAAGGTCCATATATATAGAAAATTTTGAAGTTTAAAAAAGATGAACACACAGACATTGATACACTCATACACATGACATATACTCCTATCGGCCCGTTTACACTCCACTGCTTTATAAATATACACTCCACTGTCTATTATGAATGTTGTTTTCTAATAACTGCAATTTATTAACGACTACCAAACAGGCCGTATGTGTACTTACGAAAGATCCAAATTATAATCAAGGCAATGAGAAGTAGGTGGCATACCGACTCCGTAGCTGTGAAAACTATGGTGCTTCAGTGTCTATTTTATTATTTTAGTGTGGCGTGGAGTACTTTTCTTACTTATATACTGTCCGAGGCAGTTATTGACGGAGTATACCAGAAACAATCCTGGAGAGGAGGCATCTTGAACAATGCATCCAAGTACATCATTAGCTTCATAGACATTCTAGCTTATCTCATTGTGGTGTATTTATACATAATGAAAAGGGATAATAATGTAGAGAAGTTGTCTGACTTGCGTAGGAATTTAGCGTTGTTCTACTTTTGGTTGGTGTTCATAAACTTCTACATTGTACCGCGAGGGTGTGAAATACTTGCGTTAATTGGTTTGCTGAGTTTAAGTTGTTAGAACTAGAAAAAGGGTAAAGAAGATGAATACTATGAAATATGAATCTTCTAGGCGTGTGTAGACACTTTCCCAAAAGTGATATTCCGACCCTATACGAAGCACGGGTTGCACGGAATTCAATTTCAAGATACAAAGAAGAACAACAAGAGTCACGCTCGTATGAATCTTGTCAAAATGAGAATAAGTTTTTGTGAATTTTGTTTGATGATCAATCTCAAGTATTCTTAGAGAGAGAGAGAGAGTGCTTTTTAAGAGAATAATAAAATCAGAATCATTTCATTCATCTGTGGTATAAAACCACTCTTATACACGCCAAAACAAAGAAGAAACCGTCAAACCGCTCATATATTGCAAACTGAACAACAGAAGCACGCGCAAGCAGGAAGCCTGTCGCGAGTCGCGAGAGGGTCGCGAGCGGGTCGCGACAGGTATCCCGAGTCGCGAGCAGCAGTCTGTCATCGCCCTCCTTGGGTCGCGAGTGGACCGCGACAGAAGTCGCGAGTCGCGAACAGTAGTCTGACACTACCACCCTGAGCTTGTTTGTACTTGTTTTCTTCCTTACTTCAAATCTTACGATTATTCCATTGTTTACTATACCATAAACAACCTATGTGTATACTTAACGCAACTTGAATAACGACACCATAACCAAGTAATTCAAGTTATACATGATGTGTTTTAAAATATACCGCAAGTGCACGGTGTCTGTTTAGCAGAAACTGGCAAATACGGGTCGATCCCATAAGATTTCAGCGACTTAGGAGGCATAATTGGTTCAGTTGGTTCTTCCGTGGCTTTTTTCTGATTAGCAGACTGCTTTTTCTTCTGTTGTGTCTTCTTGAGCTGCCGGATGGTTTTCTCAAGATCAGGATCAGTCTGAACTGGAGAACCTGTTCTTTTAGACCTGGGCATAAAAGAAACAAAGAAAAATGTGCAGTGAGATGGCCTCAATTGGAACTTGAAGTTCCAATGAGACAACAGAAATAGTCAAATAATTAATCAGAAAGCTATAGAAACTAGCCGTCTCCCCGGCAACGGCGCCAAAAACTTGATGTGTTTCAAAATATACCGCAAGTGCACGGTGTCTGTTTAGCAGAAACTGGCAAATACGAGTCGATCCACAGGGAGAGGAGTTCTACAGATTTATATCAATTATCTAACTACTTCCAGAGAGGAAAATAATTGAGGAATTAATAACTAGCTAGAATGAACTAGAACGCAGAAAAATGGGATTTTATCAAATAATTAAAAACCTAGGGCAATCGATCGGTCCACCATGCTTATACCAGTTTAATCAATATAATATATTCAACAACACTTGGATTGAGATTCAAATAATGAAGTATTCGTTAATCCTTGGTCAGGCATTAACAACTCCTAGATTAACATATGCCAGTACGGTCGCTCAACATAATCAAATCTACCTATTGTAATAAGCCTCTAATGAATATGATCTTTCGATTCTAATTCTTATTAGCTAAACATAACTCATGATATTGCGCAATTACATGAATTAAACAAGTATAACAAATCAATAGGAATTATTCTAATTCAATCCAATTATTGAAGAACATCAAACCACAATCAAAAAGGTATAAACATGGCTTCCCTCTCTAAACCCTAGAAATAACTACTCACTCATGATGATATTGAAAGCAATAAACATAATCAAAGTAAAAGAATTCATGAAATTAAACTAAGTAGAGAAGAATACCAAATGATTGAAGAACGATGAAAAAGGAAATCGATGATCTATATAATCTTCCAATGTAAAAGTTCGACAAAAGTAGAGAGAATAAACTAAGTGTTTAGCCCTAAAAAAACGTAGAAAATAAGATAGGTTTAACGAAAATACTAAAACCCTATTTATACTAATTACAAAACCGGCTAAAAAAACCCGAAAATTCGCGTCCTGAGAGTCAGCCCGGTCGACCGGGCGAAATCCGCCCGGTCGGGCGACGGTGATTGCAAACTTACGACGAAGGAAAAATTCCGCCCGGTCGACCGGGCGAAATCCGCCCGGTCGGGCGCGTAAGCGTTTTTCTTCGTCTGATCGCCCGGTTGACCGGGCGAAATAAAAGATGAAAATCCCAAGTATTGAAGTTCGCCCGGTCGACCGGGCGAATCCGCCCGGTCAGGCGCGCAACGGTTTCTTCTTCGAACGCTGCTGGTGCTAAGTATGAAACTTCGCCCGGTCGGGCCACGCCGCCCGGTCGACCGGCGAAGTGTTTCCTCGTCTTTTTCTTCGTGGAATCCAACCAAAACGCTCATTCGGTCTTCCGGATACGCCTTGGACCTGTGTGACTGCAAACTTCCGTGTTGCGACTCCGATAAAGGTGCAAAGTACCAAATCCGCATCAAAATCTGCAAAACACGACAAGAACTCCAAACACATCAAATTCACAAGAAAAGAGCTCGAAAGAGCCCAAATCGACTATCAAAACTAAGGGGATTAGAGTAAATAATCATGAATAATGAACACATCAAAATCCCCCAAGCTAACCTTTTGCTTGTCCCTAAGCAAAACCATGACATGAACAAGAATATGATTGCCTCACCCCTTCAAATATGAAAACAGAGATCAAAATTTTTTATAAGGCTCACAAATCATTCAAGCAGGCACAATTCAAGTTCAACTGTTCAGATCACTCTAGTTACCAATCACCCAAATAACCAATCCAATGCAGCTGCCTTATATGACGTACAAATCTTGAAAAGGTACTCACTGGGGTGTCACTCCTCTCGACATTTTGTGGCAGGCAAAAGATGTCCCGATCGCTCACCATCCCAACCATAATGACCCTTCCCACTCACACTCTCATGTGTTTAGAAAGGTGATAATGTCACTCAACCTAATCATGTCGACTCAAGTAGCGAACGTACTCTTTAACTTTGACAAACTGACCACATCAATCCGATAGACAATATAAGCGCAAGCTCAAGAGGACTTTTTCGGGGTTGTAATGGGGCTTAGGTATGGGTATGGATTATGTATGGGAAATGTGGTGGAGAAAACCAAGAATAGGGGAGCACAAGTTATTAGAAGTATCCACCTGGATATAGCCAATAATAGTTTCCCAATTCTATAAATCACCAAATTTGCAATGAACTCATTCTAGAAACAGCGTGATTGAATTTTTTTCTTTGCAAGCACTTGGAAAAGAAAGAATTTTTGACTTTTTGTTCGTTTCTTCTTTTTCAATCTTTCTTTTTCTTTCTCTTTGCATTTTTTTCAATCCCATAATCACATGTATTTCATTTTGCTCATTCTTTTCTTTTTCTCAATTTTTGTACCTTAAGACAATCGTTTCCATCCAAAGTAACTCATAAAAACTATCTCAGATGCTAACTCAACCATATGCTCCCCCAAGCTAGGCTTGGGATTAGTATCAAAACAGGGATATGGGCATGTAATGAGGTTAAGTAACATGAAAACAGTCATTAGGCTCAGCAGGGCTAAGGAGGATAAAATATATCATGAAAATCACTTTAAGGCTCAAAAAGCAGACAAAAGAACGCCTCTATCACAGCAATTGCCACAAGTCATCAGATCTCAATGCGTACGATGTCAAAGTCAAGATCAGTCAGCTAATGAGGAACTAACACACAAGAAAAACGAATGGATATAGAAATGAATCCATTGGCAAAATGAATCCTCACAGTCTAACCAGATCAAGTATGCAGTCAAGATAAGCGCTTTATTATCAAAACTCATTGAGGGTCATGGCCTTTAGAGTTCACATTCCAGCATCACAATCACAAGTACCCAACTATCCAGATAAAGAGCCAAAATACATTTTCAAAGAATATCATGGGGCACAGGGAAGCGATCATATCAATCCAGTCAATTCGTATTTTTGGTATTTTTTTCAGCAATATATGTTTTTTTTTTTTTTTTTTTTTTTTTTTTAAAGCAATGAAACTAAACTATAACAAACACACTAACTAAACTGACTACACTAAAAAGCAATAAAAAGAGAGGGTGTACTTACAGCAAATCTCCCCCCAAGCTGAACTCGGCAATGACCTCATTGCAGCAAGAGGGAAGAAGAGAGGACTCATGTCTCATCGTCAGACATATCAGCAGTAAAACCGCCTCCAGAAGTACCTGCAGCACCAAAAACAGCATTGCCAAAGGCATCCTCCCCCATATGGTCAGTGGGGTAGGTACGTGTGGCGTATACCAAGACGGATGGGTATGGTCATGGGCGATAAGCCCCTGGTGGTAATAGTCATGGTAGATGGGTAGAGGGCATGGTGCATGTCGGACTCCACGGTGGTCAACCGTGTGTCCAAGGAGGTCAGGTGGGTCTGAATGGTGGCCTGACCCAACTCAAGACGGCCCATCTGTGAGGTAAGGGACTGTTGTCCCTGCTCGATGCGAGTAAGGGCGGCCATCATAGGGTCTTCAGGAGCGGAGGAAGAGGCTTCCCCCGCCGACTGCCTATGGTAGGTCCTCAAGGGTCGTCGAGCAATGGGCTCCTGACCCCGCAAAGGAAGTAGGTAGGAACCTACTCCAGGCTCAAGGCGGGTCTGGGCGCGGTCAGGAAGAAGGATGGACTCCTTCTTGGCAATGTACCACCTAAATTGTTGGCCGACTGGGCAGTGATCCACTTGGCATTGATCATGTAATCGATGCCAATCTCGCAGGGCCAACTACTGCATTGTTAACTCAGGCACAAAACCAAAGTGAACAGCAATAGCAGTTATAAGTCCACCTACAACAATAGGTTGTCCCCTGACACTACCATCCTCAAATTGGGCAGGCAAGCTAGTGGCGGTCCGTTTGAGCTGGGAGACAAACAAATATGGCAGGCACAAAGCATAGTCAAGCTCGGGAAACAAATAGCTCCCCATCAGAAAAATCTCCTGTTTTTGACAGGAGTGGGGCTCAGCTCGCCCAAAAAGTGTACATCCCAGAAATCGCTGCAAGTAGCGAAGACTGGGAAGTGCAAATGATCGGCAGACATATGTTGGGTGTTGACCTCATCTTCACCCGTAAAGGCCGTCCAAAGTGTGTTTATGCGAAGTTCTGGGGGTGACGATGTTCCCCAGTTAGGGGTAGGCCAAAGATAGCAGCTAGTTGGCTCAATGTTAATTCCCTATCCTCATTCATGAGGCGAAAATGAAGCACCTGATTTTATTCCCTACTTCTAGGGAACTCAGAAATTCGAGGGTTAGGTGCCTATAGGTCCAGAAAAACATGCCAAACATAGTACCCAAACCCAATTTCTCAAAAAAGTCTTTGTATCATTAAATATTCCCAATGTATGTAGAGATTGTGAATCAACAAATCTAGTAGGAACAATATTTCTATGTTTCAATTTCTGAAATTTTTCTTTTTGTTCTAGAGATTTGAAGATTACCTCGGGGAAGTTGGAATCCGGTGGATGCGAGTGCTTGATTCCCCTCGTGAATTTTGCCGCCTCTTGCTTGGCCTTGACATGCTTGAATTTGATGTGAAAGTGAATGTAAGTGAGAGAGAGAAAAGATGGAGATTTTCTGAATTTTTCTTTTGTTTTGGTGAGAAAGATCAAGAAAAAGATGAAAGATGAAGAAAATTTGAAGGAGGGATGAGATTGGTGAGAGAAGAGAGGTAGGAGAAGGTATGGAGATGGAGGTAGTGAGGAGAGAGAAAACAAGGGTTTGGAGAAGATGAAGGTTTTGAGAGAAGGAAAAAGAATGAATGAAAAGGAAGGTGAAATTCGAGGGTTAAGAAAGCTGTCCGGGGATTTCGCGCGCGCGCGTCGACCGACCGCCCGGTCGACCGGGCGAAATCTTTTTTTTTTTCGGATTTCGCGTTCTTCTCGAAGGTGGGCAATCGCAGCGAAGGAAATTCCGCCCGGTCGACCGGGCGAAATCCGCCCGGTCGACCGGGCGAAATCCGCCCGGTCGGGCGGTTTCCAGATTTTTCATACTTGTTCCGCCCGGTTGACCGGGCGAATAATACCCCAAAACACGCTTGCGCGCCCGGTGGGCGGTTCTCACTTCTCCCTCCTCCCCGGTCGACCGGGCGAAAACTACGTCACTTTTTTCTCTTGCTTTTTTTTTTTTCTCGTTTTTTCTCTCATTCTGCTGAAAAAGTGGTTGCGCGCCCGGTCGGGCGAGCTCGCCCGGTTGACCGGGCGATTTCAATTTTTCGCTTTTTTCCGTCAAAATTTTCCCAAGTCCGTAAATTTGCCTCCTGCACACACTAGACTCGTCCAAATATCAGCACACTCTCCCTCACCACACTAAGAAAGTAAACTAACTAAAAAAAAATCAAAAGAAAACAAAAATCGAAACTAACAAAGAAGAAAAGAAAAGACGGGTTGCCTCCCGCAAAGCGCTGGTTTAGATGGTCCCGCACGACCTTAGTACCTCTTCTCAAAATCAAGGAGTGTCTAGGTACATGACCTCTACTTGGCCGATGAAGGCGCCCTCATGGTACAGTTTCAGACGCTGCCCATTCACTTTGAACTTCGTTCCAGCTGCATTGGCCACTTCAATAGCTCCATGTGTTTCACGTCAGTGACGACAAAAGGTCCAGACCATTTTGACTTAAGCTTTCCAGGAAAAAGCCTCAGTCTAGAGTTGTATAATAGGACTTTGTCACCAACATGAAACTCCCGCTTTACAATCATCTTGTCATGAAATCGTTTGGTTTGCTCCTTGTAGAGTTTGTGGTTTTCATATGCTTCCAGTCGAAGCTCATCTAACTCATTCAGTTGAAGAAGTCTTGCTTCCCCTGCAGCCTCCAAATCCAAATTAATTTCTTTAACTGCCCAAGCTGAGAGATACTCCATTTCAACTGGTAAATGACAAGCTTTGCCATAGACTAATCGATATGGGGTGGTTCCTAGAGGTGTCTTAAAAGCAGTTCTCAGAGCCCACAGAGTATCATCCAATTTTTGTGACCAATCCTTCCTTGACCTGTTGACTACCTTCTCCAAA